>NC_135806.1:112983635-113283635 GCF_964213995.1 Mustelus asterias
TAAGGTAACAGGCTCAGTTTATTCCATTCAGCTTTGTACAATCCTGTCACAGGCACAAATGAGTCAGTTTGGTGTGATGTGTTCAGTAAGGATTACTGAATCCCCTTTCGAAAGAGCAAAACCTGTTTCCATTTTCACTTTTTTGAGCCGAACTTAATGATTTACAGTAACAATTAAATTCTTCATACCTAGTGGTATATATGGTAGGGATGCATCCAATCTGTTTTTAGTTAATATTGTTTTCTTCAAATGTCAGAAAATAAGCTGATTTTTGCCTGCTCGGGATATTAATGGGGAGCTTTTGCGACATTCTGCCACTGCATAGGTAAATTGAAAAGTGACTATTTTGCTTGGACGAAACTTGAGGGGAAACTCATACTCAGAAATTGAGCATTACGGGAAATAAAGTGGAACAGATTAATTTCCTGCTCCAGTCCTGTCCCGCAGTGAGTTCAGTGCTGTTTCGCTACTGGCTTTCTCGAGTCAATTGCCTCAATTGGGTGCAAGTATCATACGTTTATGCCAATCAGGTTCCTTTCATGTGCATTGGATTTCCACAGGTGTTCTCCAGCATAACTTTGGTGGATCATCCATTGCTACCCTGAATACACAACCTTGGTTAGTTCTATGAAAGGGGAAGATTTGCAAGTATTGCCCCAGAAATAAATGGAGTGCAGGGGAGTTTCTAACTGAGAACAAGAATATACCAGCCAATGGAAGGTCCACTGTAGATCAGCACAGAGAAATAAGGATAGGATTGCCCTGGAACACAGCAGATATAGAATGCATGAGTTACAACAGGTATTGCCCCATGCAGTGGAGTGTGATAGCTTCGTAGTTGTAGCAATGGATTAACAACTCAGATGCCAAGAGGTAAACTCCCATCTTCTTCATCTGGGTGGATTATTGGACGTGGCAGATTGCCCAACAGTTGTAGGACCTGTTTGATGTTCATTCCATTTAGTGGAGGACAATATGGAGGTGGTGAGGGATAAGGATGAGAATGATGACGCATGAAAAACAAAAATAATTCTCAGCTGTGAGAGTCAGTCGGAATAACAAGAAACTTTACTACAATCCTTATGTCCCAGGCCACCAATACAAAAGCAAAAATACTGTGGATTTTGGCAATCTGAAATAAAAAGAGAAAATAGTGGGAATACTTAGCAGGTCAGGTTGCATCTGTGGAGAGAGGAACAGAGTTAATGTTTCACATTGATTTTCTTTCACCAGAACATTCTTCAATTATGGGGAAAGGTCTTGAAAATTTGGGTAGAATTGAATGCTCCCCCCTGCTTCTAGAGACAGACTGGGAGGCAATAGGGCATGAAAATGGGTGTGGGAGTGGAGCATATAGTAAGGTGGAAAGGTCTAGAGTGAAGACCACAACACCCTCCTGATTCCCCCATGATCATTCCAGATGGGAACGGTCAAGGATAACCTTTCAGCCAGAGGCCAAAACATGGGCATACCCCAGCAGGTGTACCTAAGGCCTGGTGGGGAGGGGTGGGTGAGGGTGGGCAGTCCTCCTACTTTGGCAGCCCGTATCATGACATGAAAACCACCATCTACCTTTGAACTGAACACATCGCACCCTTACCAGGGCCTACTTGAATGACCCCAGCAATCCCGCCTCATTTCCCTTTCCTCCTGGTCTCCAGTGATGATCTTTAGCCTGTGCCTACTACAGGGCCAGTAGTGGACAGTTCTTCCTTGATCTGATTGGCTGACAACTCTTGGAGGTGGGAAATAAATTCCCCTGAAGTTGCCAAGGACCCCATTGCCAACCAATTAAGTCCCTGAGTGGTATTAATTTGGGTCATGGGGTGGGGCTGTGGGGGGCGGGGGCGGGGGGTGGTGGGGAGGGAATAACTGTGTCTGAGTTGCCACCAGCTCTCCAGTTGGTAGTTAGGTCCACTGCCAAGATCGTTAAATTCCTACCATTAACTGTTTCTCTCTCTCCGGATGCTGCCTGACCTAATGAGTTTTTCCAGCATTTTCTAATTTTATTCCTCATTTACCTGTTTGAATTTCCCTCCATTATAACAGTGATTATGGGCAGAATCTTAGGTTTTCTCAAAGTAACAGGCTCAGACTGTTAACCAACGTATAGCTATCCCAATGCACCAACCACTTTTTACTCCAAATCTTGAGCCTCTTAGAGTGAAACAAATGAGTGAGTATGCTTTTTGCCGTCAGGGTAGATTCTGATAGCGCCGACAAAGCCGGCTCCACAGAGAACCCGTGTCTAAAAATAACATCCCCCACTGCCCCACGGAGGAAACGAGGGCTCCCCCCGAACCCCCAGCACACTCTTCACCCCCCCCCCCCCCCCACCACGGAAATATCGCCGGTGTTTTCCCGCCATCACTGCCCGCTCCCCTCCATGTCTGCAAGTTCCAGGTTGGCACTGCCAGGTTGATGTAACGTCAGCAAGATTTGAATATTCAGTCAGGAGGGGTTATGTGTCAATGGGACTGGAACATAACATGAAAGTGTATTTAAATCTATTAAAACAAGATTCTTGCCCTTTGTGGGCATGAACCTCGTGACGTCACTGGCTGGTACGGGGAAAATCTGGAAACGTAATCTCTCTGGAGCTGAAAATACTGTGCTGGCCGTTCATCAGGTGAGTGGAGAATTGCGTTCACAAATTTGTGAACCCAATTCTCCACTCACCTGATGAAGGGGCACTGCTCTGAAAGTTCGCGCTACCAAATAAACCTGTTGGACTTTAACCTGGTGTTGTGAGACTCCTTACTGTGCCTACCCCACTCCACATCATTTCCTAGTTAAGCTATATAAACACTGGTTTGGTTCCAGCTACAGTATTATATCCAATTCTGGGTCTCACACTTTAAGGCAGACCATGAAGGCTTCGGGGAAGTACAGAAGAGATTTACAGGAATAGTTCTGGAGAACAAAGAATCAAGTTACATGGATAGACTGGGGAAATGAGGTTTGTTCTTCTTAGAGCAAAGAAGGTTGGAGAAGATTGATTGAAGTGTTTGAAATCATGAACAGTTTGGATAAAGTAAATAAAGAGTATATGTTTCCAGTAGCCAAAGGATTGATAGCCAGAGCACATGGATATAAGGTGAAGAGGAAAGGAACCATGGGTGGCACATGGAAAAACCTTTCTTTTCAATGAGTGGTTAGGATTTGGAACACACCATTTGATAGGATGGGAGACGCAGATTAAATAGTTCCCTTTAAAATTCAATTCAATAAATAAATGGAGGAAAGGTTTGTCGGCATATGAGGAAACAGAATCCCACCAATCTCTTGGCCTATCATGCAAAGCTCACACAGTTTACATGGCTTTTGCTGGCTAACGGTTCAGCTGTGCTGGCGTATTTATTGAAAGGGCCAGAAAGTCCCAAGGAAAGTCCTGGGCCTTGGGAGGAGTGCCAAGTTACCCTAATGAAAAGAAAACAATATACAGTGGGAAAGTCACCTTTGGATTGGTGAACATGGTCCAGGAATTTGCTGACATTTGGAATTTCAATCCTTCCACTCCATTACTCCAATAGCCTGGTAAACGCAAACAAAGATTTTGGGTGGAATCGTCCCAAAATTTGTAAGAGTGTCTGTTTCAGACTGAAAACCAGCTTCACAGTTGAATTTTCTCTCCAGATTCTCTGGCACTCAGTGCTCAGAGAATTTGGGGGCATGGTTTGCACTGTCACTCTGGCAGGGTGAGGCCTGATAGAGCCGGCAAGGCCAGCTCCACCGAGTTCAGGGCGCCATCTTTAAAGGACACCTTGATCTGCGTTTTTTTAAAAAAGTTTATTTGGTAGCACGAGCTTTCAGAGCGCTGCTCCTTCATCAAGTACCATTCACCTGATGAAGGAGCAGCACTCTGAAAGCTCGTGCTACCAAATAAACCCGTTGGACTTTAACCTGGGTGTTGTGAGACTCCTTGCTGTGCCCACCCCAGTCCAACGCCGGCATCTTCACATCATTTAAAAAAAAGGAAAGAGGGAGACTGAACTATTTTATCCTCTCTTAACTTTCGGTAAGTGAAGGTGTTTTTAATTGTTTAAAAATAAGCTCAGTTTGTGAAGTCCAATTTCTAAAGTGACCTGTAGCTAACTCTCTTTATGATTAAATCAATGGTTAGTTTATTCACACGTTCAAACCTGGGGTAATGTTTTCAACTTAGCACATACATAAATATACAGAAAGGGGGATAGAAAAGGGAAGTTATACGACTATGAATAGCTTAACAGTAAAAGAGCCATACAAATAGATATTAGTTCATGTGATTTCCAGATTCTAGAAAGTCGAAGTCCAGAGTAGGCAATGTGGGGAGAGTGGAGGTTCCCTTCATAGAGAGTTCAAGTTCCAATGAGTTCGGGGCAGAAGACAGCAAGGCAAAATCCTTTAAAGTGGATGACAATTTTCTGTGCATAGACATGGTCCGTCTGGCAGGCAATGTTCAGAGGCTTCCAAATAAACCAGGCTTTGAAGGACTGAGACTTGTTGCAGGTTTCTTGGCCAACTTGGAGTGTTGCTAAAAGCAAAATACTGCGGATGCTGGAATCTGAAACAAAAACTGAAAATGCTGGAAAATCTCAGCAGGTCTGACAGCATCTGTGGGGAGAGAATAGAGCCAACGTTTCGATCGAAATGACCCTTTTTGGGCCTAAAAACCAGTTTCGTGCCCAGCACCAATTAGTTTGCAATCAGAGAAATCATAGAAATCATAGAAACCCTACAGTGCAGAAGGAGGCCATTCGGCCCATCGTGTCTGCACCGACCACAATCCCACCCAGGCCCTACCCCTTCACATGAGTTGTATAACCTCCTTCCCCCACAGTGATTTAATAAAGAGATGTTTTTCTGGGTCCAGACCTGTCTTTTGTTTCATGGCCTGTAATGTCCCAGCCATTAGCCTCTGAAAGAATCATTATCAATATTGACGATCCTGTTTCGGGTAGATATTGTCTTAGTGGAGGAGTAAGCATATAAAGATGCAAATGATATCCATTTCCTTTCAATAGTTCCTTTGTGAAATAGACCTCACAGTCCTAGGTGTGAAATAGTAACTGTTAGTGCCATTGCAGGTATAATGATTTTCGATGTCTATCTCTTCGTTATAGTCCTCTGGTTTTGTGGATTATAATGGGTTCTTACATAAGGATGAGAATGGCGTCCTTTTGTCCTTGTAACTGCTGTTGAAATTTCCAGAAACTGTGGCCCATTTTGTGAGCCATATGATCTGTAGCAGCCATTTTCTGGTTCAGCAAAGCCCATTTTTAAATAGGCAGGGATTGCTGCCACCAGCACACACGTGGGGCCACCACCGGCACACGTATGTGGGGCCACCATCTTTATAGGGACAGTGTGCAGCAGGGCACATGCACGGTCATCATAAGATATTGTGACTTGAGAAGTTTACAATTCCACACCCTCGGGGCGATTTTCTAGCGTCGCCCCACTTGACGTAGATCGCGCCAATCCCGGAAAATTGCGTGCAGGCCTAAAAACCAGTTTCGTGCCCAGCACCAATTAGTTTGCAATCATAGAAATCATAGAAACCCTACAGTGCAGAAGGAGGCCATTCGGCCCATCGAGTCTGCACCGACCACAATCCCACCCAGGCCCTACCCCCACATATTTACCCACTAATCCCTCTAACCTACGCATCCCAGGACTCTAAGGGGCAATTTTTTTTTTAACCTGGCCAATCAACCTAACCCGCACATCTTTGGACTGTGGGAGGAAACCGGAGCACCCGGAGGAAACCCACGCAGACACAAGGAGAATGTGCAAACTCCACACAGACAGTGACCCGAGCCGGGAATCGAACCCGGGACCCTGGAGCTGTGAAGCAGCAGTGCTAACCACTGTGCTACCGTGCCGCCCATCAATCGTCTGGTCTCTTTTTACTGACGCAAACCGGAACACGCAGAAAAGGGGACATGGCCAATTAACATATTTAAAGTAGCATTTAATATGCGTTGCCCATTTGAAGCTGGATTTCCCACCTCCTGGGCCTTCTGATGCTTGGGCCCGGCGTGAGACCGACAAAAATTGCTACTGGTCTCCAATAGCAGAGACTAGGCATGATGGCTCTGCTGGGGCGCTTGGAGGCCATTGAAGCCCAAGGGTGTTGGGGACATGATTGGGCAGTACCCACCTGGCACACTGGAAGTGCCCACATGGTGCACTGGGAGTAACCACCTGCTGATGATGAGGGAGGGGGTCCTGATGTCCATAGGGGGAGGGAGGGGGTCTTCCAGTGCACTGTGAGATCAGGGCGCCTTTCCAACACTGCGCCTGATTGCTTTGTAGCTGGGCTCACTGGTGTATTTGAGCCCCACCCCTCCCAGAGGAGGCACGTAGCTCTCCCAAAAAAGCATGGGACAACTGCAGTCCGGACCGCACCAGACAGGCATAGATTGCTCCGGTTTTCTCACCGTCATGACACTAGTCATTTCTTAGGAAAATCGTGGCCACTTTCTCACTAGCACATACTTGGGATGGATTTCTGCGCATCTGTAGAAGTGCTGTTGGTGGCCTTACCGCAGTGGCAAGAGCTAGTGTTTTAAATAAGCAAAAAGAACAGTTGATTCACACAGTACATGATTTTCATATTAAAAGAGAGGAGAGAAATCCAGTTATCAAGGATGCATGACATAGATAGAACATTGAGGAGGTCCTGCTGAGGGAGTATCACGCATTGGGAGCAAATTTAAAAACTACGAGCTCCTGGATAATAATCTCTGGATTGTCACCTGTGCCACATGCAAGTTGACAAAGGAGCAGGCAGATTGGGGGAATCAACACATGGCTGAAGGACTGATGTGGGAAGGAGGGTCTTCGTTTCATGGGACACTGACACCAGTGTTGGGACTGGAAGGAGTTGTTTTGATGGGATGGACTCCATTTAAGTCGAAATGGGACCAGACACCTAGTGAAGAAGAATAGGGACTTGGCAAAGATTTTAAACTAATAAATAAAGGGAGAATCTGAAATAAAAACAAAATGCTGGAACCTCTCAGCAGACCAGGCAACATCCATGGAATGAGAAACAGAGTTAATGTTTCATGCCATTGACCTTTCACCAGAAGGCTAGCATCTGCAGTATTTTAGTTCCGTAAGGAGAAGAGCTTGTGAGAAATAAAACAAACCTAATTGTAAATGTAACACAAAAGGAGTGCATAGGATAGACTCAACTAAGGAAAAATATAAATAGCCAAGGGATAAATAAGACTTTAGAAATCAAAAGTGTAAAAAAATGGTTAAAAATAAAATGAGAGGGACTTATTAAAAATGAGTTAAACTGTCTGTACAGCAATGCACATTGTCAGTAATGAACCAAGTAATAGGGGACAATAAATGACCAGATATTAGTAAGGACTACTGAGACATGGCTACAAAAAAAATCAGGTTTGGGAATTAAACATTGCAGAGTATAACATATTTAGAAAAGATAGAGAGTAGCTACACAGTACTTAATAGAGATAATGGAATGACAGCGGAACAAAATGACGCAGCTATCAGAAAGACAGAAATAGACTCCATGCGAATCTAAAAAGAATAAAGGACCAGTCACACTAAAAGGGATAGTCTCGATAGTGGGAGTGAGGTTGATGGAGAAATATGCAAACAGTTAAGGGAAACTAATTTTAAAAATTGAATAATAATCATGGGAATTTCAACAAACCTTAAATTATTTAACCAGAAGTGGTAGGGAAAGGGGATAAGAGAATGGACTTCCTGTATTGTGTACAGGTCTCTTTCCTAAAGCAGTATGTAAGAAACCTGACGAGGAAGGATGTACTACTGAACCTAATAGTAGGGTATGAGCAGGAGAAAATAGAAGAAGTAGAAGTAGATGAACATCTAAGCAATAGTAACCATAATATTGTGTGCAGAATTTCCCAAAAAATGGCAAGTTATCGGATTTTGACTGAAAACTGATCTGCTTCTCCCCAGAGGAACAGGCAGGTTTTCTCTCCAGATCGTCTGACACTTCAGGGTGATGTAATTTGTGCCGCCATTCCTGAAGGGTGGGGCCTAAAGACTCCAGAAACTCCAGCTCCACAGAGATTTTAAAATGGTGCCCCAATCTCAAATTAAATTTAAGCATCCCCTCCCCCCATTATCACCGGAATCAGAGCATCAGAGCCCACTCCCCTCCCCACAATGCAGGCAAGCCCTCACCCCCGCCCCCCGCAATGCAGGTATTCTCCCTGCTCCCCCCCTTCTCCTCCATGCAGGTTTCTATCCCCCCACCACCACCATTGCAATGCAGACACAAACCCTTTGCCCACCACCAGCACACCCCCCCCCCCCCGAATAATGGGAAGCCCCCAATGGGGTTCCCCACCCCACCCCTGGCAGTGGCAGGGGGCAGTGTCAGGTTACACTGCCCGGCCGTGTCCCTCATCACCCAGGGGCTATACTCAGCTCTGTACCCTCAGCGTGGTCACCACAACTGGCTTCCATTTTTGGATACCAGTAGTGATTCCCACTGGCATGACATCATGCCAGTGAGGGAGCATACAGTGAGCCTGGAAAGTAAGGCATTATGCCATTTAGGCATATTTAAATCTATTTAAATTGATGGTAGTCAGGTTCATGCCCTCACTGCACGTAAATCTGATTACATCACCAGCGGTGGGCAGTGGGAGCATCTCATTGTGAAATCTCGTTGGTACAAATCCCACAAGTGTTAGCAGCCATAACAGGATTTGTGTCCATTGCAAACAGGGCTGGAAAAGCACACCCTATATAATTTAAGATAATAATTGAGAAGGACATATATATGATTGAAGATCAGGATATTAGGTTGGAGAAAAGCTGATTTTGAGTGGCTGAGAATAGAACTAAGGAAAATAAAATGGGTGACAAAATGTGGCTAACAATGATGCAGAATTCCAAAGGGAGACATTTGAAATGGTGTTCAACAGAGTCCTGGAAAAATATATTCTGCTACAATACTGGAACAAACTATGAGGCACCATAGATGTGTAAAGACATAAGGGAAAAATTGAGATTAAGGAAAAATGCATGCACTGAGTGCATGGACAGCAGGGGAGAGTGTACACGAGAGAATGTGGAGAGATTAGTAATGAAGAAAATTAGAAAGGCAAAGAAGAATTATGAAATTCAATTATCAAAGAACATGAAATAGTTGAATGGTAATACAGAACTTATATATAGCAGGAAAGCTTTTTGTCTTGCACTCATCAGGACAAATGCAAGAGTTCCAAATTTCTTTTACAAAAAATTCATTGTTGAGATATGGGCATCACTGGCTAGGCAAGCATTTTGCCCATTCCTAATCGCCTTTGAGAAAGTGGTGGTGAGCTTTCTTCTTGAACCACTGCAGGTCATATTGTGTAGGTACACCCACAGTACTGTGAGGAAGAGAGTTCCAGGATTTTGACCCAATGGCAGTTATACATATTTCCAAGCCAGGATGGTGAGTGGCTTGGAGGGGCACCTCCCCGTGGTGGTGTTCCCATGTATCTACTGTCCTTGCCCTTCTAGATGGTAGAGGCTGTAGGTTTGGAAGATGCTGTTTAAGAAGGCTTGGTCACTCTCTGCAGTGCATCTTGTAGATGGTACACATGGTTGCCTCTGTATGTCAGTGACGGAGGGAGTAAATGTTTATGAAACGGAAGCTAATCAAGCATGTTGCTTTGACCTGGATGGTGTCAAACATCTTGAGTGCTGTTGGAGCTGCACTCATCCAGGCAAGTGGAGCATAACCATCATGTTCCTGATCACAATTTATATTACAAGAGAAAAGGGTGCTGATTTATATTATGTTGCCTCAGCCAATCAGTGTCGACTTACTAACCAATCAGCGCCCTTTTCGCTTGAAGTATAAATTGTTGCAATTGTTTGAATTTTGGCATTCTCATGTTTGTCCTGATGAGTGCAAGATGGAAAGGTTCAGCAACATGTCTCGCTTTTCAGCAATGATCATGAAATAGTAACATTTTCTACGGGCACATAAATTTAAAAATGGGATGGTACGGACAAGGTAAAATCACAGAGAGCAGTGGGAAATGGCAGAAAAATTAAATCATTACTTCCGTTCAGTATTTACCAGGCAGATAGATCGGCTGGACATGGCATCAGAGGATGAGTTTAGAAAAGGTATAATCTAATCATAATTAAATAAGGAAAAATATTAAATGATATAAGACCCAAGAGCAGATAGATTACATTTGTGCATTTTTTTAAAAATCCACAGAAAAGATAGCAGAGGCACTATTACACATATCCAATAATTCATTTGAAAAAGGGCTAGCGCCATAGGACTAGCAGATAGCTAATATATTTAAAAAGGGAGCAGGGCATGTCCAATGACCAATCGCCTTAACATTTGTAGGAAAAATAATACAATCCTTACGAAAGGAGAAAACAGAAAAAAAATCTACAAGCCAAAAATGCAATAATGAGTAGTCAACATGGATTTCAAAACAGAAAATCTTGCTTGAACAACCTCATTGAATTTTTTAAAGACATAAAAGATGTAACTCAGTGTCCATTAGGATCCAACTACACAATACATGAATCTCCCCTTGAATGCCGTTATTTAGAAATTTGCATTCAAAATCATTTAAAGTGGAATGTTCAAAATCAACAAGCAGCCTCTGAGGCATCCAAGGTGCTTAGGTTTGCAAAGCAGTACTTCCATCAATTTTCATCTACAGTAAAGAAAATGCTGCACCAAAAACTAGTCAGCCCATGCCTTGAGTACGGCTTAGCCTCTTGGGATCCATATACTGCTAAAAATATTACCCTCCTTGTGAAAGTTCAATGCTGGACTTTGTGCATCATTTGAAACAACTACTTGTGAGATACCAGTGTCTCCCAGTTGCTTACATCAATAGGCTGGCACAGTCTTCAGAACTGAAGAAAGGCTAACAAGTTGACATCCTGAATCAGGAGGCAAGGGGCAAAAGAGTTAACTAGCTGGCTACGTATTTGCTACCAAATAAACCTGTTGGACTTTAACCTGGTGTTGTGAGACTTCTTACTGTACAAGACAGTAAGCAGAGAGTAACGTTTAAAGATAGCTGGTCAAACTCACAGGAGGCGGAAGTTTGGTCACACAATGAACATTGCTGGGATAACTGTTGCTGATGACAATTTACATCAACAATTTAGCATTTGGAATCAAAAACACCATGGACAGCATTTTATGAGAATGATTCTGTGGCCAGCAAGTGTGAAATTGGGAGAGTTGCAAATCCGTATTTTGGGTGCGTTTTCACGCCCAATCTTGTGCACAAAGTGCATGGAAAATAGTCTAGACATTTTGAGCTACTGCAGGCAGTGGACTAGGGTTAATTCACAGCGAGCCTGCAGAGGGAGCTAATGCGCATGTGCAGACCTCTGTTCTGCACATGTGCAATAGCAGCAGCAGAGGTCTGACAGACAGAGAGCTGTCAGGCTCCTGTTGCTGCAGGTAGCCTGAACAAACACCACCCCCTTCCCTCGCAATCAGGGGGGGCCAATCATGAGCCCCACACCACCCAAAATGCAGCTACTGCCACCCCGCCCGCCGACCAGACTGATTGCGCCTCCACCCCCCAATGGTCGTAATGCAAAGCGGGCCCCTCCTCCCCCCCATACTGATCGCATCTGTAGAGCGACAGTGGGTCCCCCTCTCTCCCAATCTGATCGCATGCAGAGTGTGCAGCGGCCCCCCCTCCCTCCCTGATTGGGCTGCACTGGCCAGGCTCCCCCATAGCCCCCGCCCCCCCCCCCCCCTCCCATAGGCACTGTCCAAAAGGCACCCACCTTGCCCTCGGCCTCCCCAAGGGTGCCTCAGTGGCTTCCAGTTCTACTGGCGAAGCAGATGTTTTCCTTGTCGGAGAGTACCTCTCCCGGCGAGGCCATAAAGGCAAACGAGTCCGGACAATTGAGCGTCGTGTCCGCTAATGCCATGCAGATCAACATTACAATATATTTAAATAATTTATTCAGCCTCTCGCCCATTCCCGGTGGGAAGCTGACCTTGCCGGAAATCCGGCTCTCGTAAAATTGTGAGAGCCGGCAAATCAGGCGTGATCCTGATTTCTCAGCTCTCGCACGGTTTTACCGGCTCACTCTCCCCGTTGTTGGGCGGAGCAAACCAGTAAAATTCGGCCTCATTTCTAACTTTGTAAATGACACCAAACTGGGTGGATTATTTACTACCAAGGAAGATGAGAAGAGATTTATAGCCTAACAGAATGGACATTACAGCATTGGCAATGCTGTAATGTAGATAAATGTAGGTATTACATTTTAGTAAGAAAAATTAGAAAGTCAAATGTTATTTGGAAAATAATAATCCAGATGGCCTAGAGGAACAAAGGGAACAAGAAATACAAGGGTAGTTAAAATGCATATGGGACACTTGCCTTTATCAGTAGGGAGTTATGTTGGAGCTCTAGAGAATGTCAGTTAGGCCACAGCTGGAGTACTGTGTGCCATTCTGGTCACCTCACTACTATGGGGAGTTCAGAGGAGATTCACCAGGATGTTGCCTGGGATGGAGTATTTGAGCTATAAAGAGAGACTGAATAGGCTTGGATTGTTTTCTTTGGAGCAGAGAAGGCTGAGAGGGGGATGGGAGAGACGTGGAACATGATTGAGGTGTATAAGGTTATGAAGGATATGGACAGGGTGAATAGGAAGCAGCTGTTCCCCTTGCTTGCAGGGTCACTCATGAGGGGGCATAGTTTTAGGGCGAGGGGCACGAGAGTCAGAGGGGATTTGAGAAAAAAACCTCACTCACAGGGTGGTGAGAATCTTGAATATACTGCCTGAGAAGGTAATGAAGGCTGGGAAACTTACAACCTTTAAAAAGTATTTGGATGAGCGCTTGAAATATCATAACATTCAAGGAAATGGGACAAGTGCTGCAAAATGGGATTAGCGTGCCTTTAGAAATAGTTATTGTCGGTGCAGACTCGATGGGCCAAAGAGCCTTTTCTGCGCTATATGACTCTATGACTTAATCCACAGTGTGGGAGTTTCATATCTTTATAGAAGACATAAGTGCTCATGAAAAGTGGATACGGTCTATAGAATTGTCAAGCTGTGGAGTTATTTAATTGATTAGCACTTTAAAAGTTGAGAGAAAAACTGACTGCCTGTATCTGTTGAAAAATATCTGTTCGAGGACTTTCAATATCTCATTGTTGATATAACCCTAAATGCAGTCATTATAGCATTATTAATGCATAGTTGCTTACCACAACATATCATTATCACAACTGTGCCTTTTAACCAGCCCACTTCAGCATTCTGTAGCTCCTGTGGCTGCCTCTGACTGTGTCTGAGAGCGGCAGTTCCGACTCCATATCTCACCCACCTTACCCTCCTCAGAATGAAGATTCTACCATTCAGGGCACTTTTTCTCCAAGGTAGATAATTAGCTAATTAGCAAGTGCCCCTCAATATGTAGCCTCCATAGGCTGTTGGTCAATGTGACCTTCAGCAAAGAAATTCCAGATCCTATCACTCCCTTCATGTACTGTTGCTGTTGCTCCTCTCTTGCAACTTCAACTTGCTTCTCCTCAGTTCTTTGCATCGGTATTCACAAAGGAGAGGGACTTGTTGACTGGGAGTGTCTCAGAGGGAGGTGCTGACCTGTTAGAGAGAATCTCCATTACAAGGGAGGAAGTGTTAGGTTTTTTAGGTAACATTAAAACTGACAAATCCCCAGGGCCTGATGGCATCTATCCTAGACTGCTCAGGGAGACAAGAGATGAAATTGCTGGGCCTCTGACGGAAATCTTTGTCTCTTCAATGGACATAGGTGAGATCCCTGAAGATTGGAGGATAGCGAATATGGTACTGTTATTTAAGAAGGGTAGCGGGGATAACCTGGGTAATTATAGGCCGGTGAGCTTGACGTCCGTGGTAGGGAAGTTGTTGGATTCTTAGAGACAGGATGTATGCGCATTTAGAACGGAACAATCTCATTAGTGACAGACAGCATGGTTTTGTAAGAGGGAGGTCGTGCCTTACAAATTTGGTGGAGTTTTTTGAGGAAGTGACAAAAACGGTTGACGAAGGAAGGCCGTGGATGTTGTCTATATGGATTTCAGTAAGGCATTTGACTAAGTCCCTCATGGCAGGTTGGTTAAGAAGGTTAAGGCTCATGGGATACAAGGAGAGGTGGCTAGATGGGTAGAAAACTGACTTGGCTACAGGAGACAGAGAGTAACAGTTGAAGGGTCTTTTTCCGGCTGGAGGTCTGTGACCAATGGTGTTCCGCAGGGCTCTGTACTGGGACCTCTGCTACTTGTGATATATGTAAATGATTTGGAAGATGGTGTAACTGGTGTTATCAGCTAGTTTGCGGATGACACGAAGATAGCTGGACTTGCGGATAGCGATGAACATTGTCGGACAATACAGCAGGATATAGATAGTCTGGAAAATTGGGCGGAGAAATGGCAGATGGAATTCAATCCAGATAAATGCGAAGTGATGCATTTTGGAAGAACTAATGTTGGGGGGAGTTATACAATAAATGGCAGAGCCATCAAGAGTATAGAAACACAGAGGGACCGAGGTGTGCAAGTCCACAAATTCTTGAAGGTGGCAGCATAGGTGGAGAAGGTGGTGAAGAAGGCATATGGTATGCTTGCCTTTATAGGACGGGATATAGAGTATAAAAGCTGGAGTCTGATGTTGCAGCTGTATAGAACGCTGGTCAGGCCACATTTGGAGTACTGCGTCCAGTTCTGGTCACCGCACTACCAGAAGGACGTGGAGGCTTTAGAGAGAGTGCAGAGAAGGTTTACCAGGATGTTGCCTGGTATGGAGGGTCTTAGCTATGAGGACAGATTGGGTAAACTGGGCTTGTTGTCCCTGGAAAGATGGAGAATGAGGGGAGATCTAATAGAGGTGTACAAAATTATGAAGGGTATAAATAGGGTGAACAGTGGGAAGCTTTTTCCCAGGTCGGAGGTGACGATCACGAGGGGTCACGGGCTCAAGGTGAGAGGGGCGAGGTATAACTCAGATATCAGAGGGACGTTTTTTACACAGAGAGTGGTGGGGGCCTGGAATGCGCTGCCAAGTAGGGTGGTGGAGGCAGACACGCTGGCATCATTTAAGACTTACCTGGATAGTCACATGAGCAGTCTGGGAATAGAGGGATACAAATGTATGGTCTAGTTGGACCAATGAGCGGCCCAGGCTTGGAGGGCCGAAGGGCCTGTTTCCTGTGCTGTACTGTTCTTTGTTCTATGATGTGCTTCACGAGGTGCTTACTCTGGACACACTCCTCCTGGTGGATGTATGAGAGCTGGTGGCTGTGTGGCCAGCAGAATGTAACAGGTGATAATGTGATGTGACTGCATCCAAGTTAGTCCTCCGTCTTCGTCATGTTTTGTTGGGAGGCGCCGCCACACTAAGCAAAAAAGAGCATATTTTAGCATGCCACATGCTGCAAATGGTTTTATTTACATTGAGAAGAACATGTTGTATTGCCATGCATCTTCTGGCACTTTCTGTATGTCAGAGTTAGTGTCTGTGAAGAGACAAGGTGTACAGTATGCCAACATTTGTCTTGTTTTGGCTGGGCCAAACTGTCCCTAGCTCACACCTTCAATGGTTTTCACCTCTATGGTTTCCAAAGGTCCCTCTGATTGACAGATCAGTTGGCACATGGTGATAGAGTTAACATCTGTGCAATTTCTTTCTCTCTCTGGTTATGGGCAGCTTCTCTTCTAAAAGCTGGTGAAACATGTCCTTTTACTATTTGGACCTAACTTAGTTTACATTCCACCTTGCCTGAAGGGATGACTACACAGCATGCAAGTAATTTGACGTGGCATTTTGACTTGGTGGCATAATATACACAAGGATTCTGTGTGACACCACCCTTTTCTGCATCAGGCACAACATTGAAGCTCGCATTGAAGACATGAAAATGATGCTGTATAAAATATTAAATATTATTTATGCCAGTGTTTTCCATGTTCTTTTGCAGATGCTAGGGCCTAGGTATGTGCAGCATTTGTACAAGCATAGATTTAATTTGCGTTGTTAGACTGCTATCCCTTAGTACTTTTCCTTACCCAGAGAATCCCTCCTGTTGTGTCTCTATGACGTTGGGCACAGTGAACAGAAGTGACCTATATATTCAGGAGTTTAGAAGAATTAGAGGTGATCTAATTAACGCATAAGAAATTCTTAGGCGACTTGCTGGGGTAAATGTTGAGAAGCTATTTCCCCTGGGTAGAATCTAGGACTCGAAAGTATCGTCTCAGTTAAGGGAACAGCCATTTAGAACTGAGATGGAGCCTGTTTAGTTGTGTGGTTGGGTTCTATAAGTGGTTTTCGGTCTTGCCTATTCTCCCAAAATAAGCTGCTTGAGACTGTAATTTGTTAAAACTATTACTATTTCCTCACAGCTATAATGCACACATTGGAAACTCTGTACAAGGTTGGAACTGTGCAGATCTCTGTTACTTAATCACACAATGTCACATCATTATCATATCAGCAAACTATAAATATCTGATGTGAACCCTTTATTCTACATTTCTCCCCATGTCTTTATCCCTTTCATATTTACATCCCCGTAAAGTCTCATACTTCAAAGAGTTCATCTCTGAGATACCTTGACTAATCTCGACGATCTTGTTCTGATCTCTTTCTGAGGTCAAGGATGTTCTAGCACTCTCCCTCCTGTTGGTGTGACTGTTCTTCTCCGAGGTGGTTGTTGAGCTTTGTCTGTCTTCTTTCTCTTTGAGATCTGAGTAGTAAGCCCAAGGACTGGATCTTGAGCCCACACTCTCAATCTGCGAGATCGCTGGTGGAGGCTTAAGATCCGGCAAAACCTGGACATTGCAAATCTCGCTGGCAACAACATGATTTCTGATTTTCCCCTGCGACGTAATCAGGTTTATGCCCATAATGGGCGTGAATCTGATTTTAATACATTTCAATATATTTAAATGTAATTAAAGAGCTGCCGTCACCAAATTATACCCCATCAGCAGATTTTCATAGTTTACAGCAGGTTCACCCAGACCTACCTGTTGTGGGGATTCCTCCCTGGGGCTTCAAAGGCAAATTTAGCCCCCGGGGGAGAGGGATATGGCAGGCAGTGCCCTGGCATTGCTCCCGGCACAAGTTGGCACTTCCAACCTGGCAGTGCCAAACTGTGCCGGGGCAGTGTCAGGGACAGGCCCTAGTGGGAGCCTTACTTGCGGGGACTCACTTATGATGGGGGGAGCGGACATGAGAGTGATACCGGGCATGATTGGGGGTGGGGGGGGGAAGAGGTGGTGATGCTGTGATGATTGGCGGGGGAGGGTTTGCTGCTGTCAGACCTTTGAATGGACCTACCTTGCATTTAGTTGATCTTTCTCTACACCCTAGCTATGACTGTAACACTACATTTTGCACTCTCTCCTTTCTTTCTCTATGAACGGTATGCTTTGTGTAGTGCGCAAGAAACAATACTTTTCATTGTATGTTAATGCATGTGACAATAGTAAACCAAATCAAATCAAAAAATCAGGGTTGCAACGGGGCAGGGGAACGGGCCCGATGCCAGCGATGATGGGGGAAGGGGGGCGGATGAGGGGCCAATGCTAGCGATGAACAGGAGCAGGGGGAAGCCACAGATACGTCCGTAGTGAAGGGAAGTGATTAGTTTTTTTTCCAATGCTTGGGAGCTCTTTGATCTCAGTGGAGCTGGTTCCCAGTTCTAAGTGTCCTGCCTCGCCAGGCTGATGGCACAGACCACGGCCACTTTTTTTTTACAGTTGAAGTGACAAGATCCGGAAAGAAAACTGGCCAGTGGAGCTTTTCTCAGTTTTCTCACCAAAACTGACACTCTGCCAAATTCTCGTAAGATTCCACCCCATGTTTCTATTGGCTTTCTTTCCAAGGACATTAAGGTGCTGCCATTTCTCCTTATAGTACCCTGGTCTGTCTCAATCCTGTAGATCTCAGTTGTGGAGTTATTTCGATGACTATGTCTTCCCTCTGCTATTCTTGGACCTATGCTCTCTCCCTGGGCTTCAGCAAAGGTAACTCACATTCTTTTTACCTGTGGTTATAGTCTGAGTCTGCTTGTTTCTCTGTACTTCCCCACACAGTTTTACCCTCTCATGGTCATTCGTGGTAATACTGAGTTTAAGTTTTTGTGTCAGAGATGGAAGCTGTGTTCTCAATCTCCTTCCCATTAGTAACTCTGATGGTGAGAAACCATCTTCTAGTGGTGCGGTTCAATAACTCAGAAGAGCTAGATTAAGGTTTTCTTTTTCCTTCTGCAAATCTTTAATTGTTCGTATGCCTCTCTCAATTTCTCAATTTTCTCGAGGATTGTAAGATGAACTGGTTACATGAATGAAGTCATATTCCTTTGCAAAACTTTGGAAGAACTCCAAATTGAAAATTGTGGCCTATCATCTGACATGACAATGTCTGGAATGCTATGTGTTGCATGAATTCTCTTTGTGATAGAATAACTGCTGCTGTGATGCTATGCAATTTGTTTACTTCAAGCCACCATAAGTAGTAATCGATGATAAGGAATGTTTTCCCCTGAAATTCAAATAGGTCCATTCCCAGGCTCTCCCACAGCCTTGATGGTAAAATAAAAGGTGATCCAGGTTCTTTTTGTTCTTGACTGTTTACTGCACACATAAGTTGGAGATCATTTCTTTGGTAGAACAAGTAATGCCTGGCCACCAGACTGATTGCTGGACTCTCTGACAAGTTTTTCCTATTCCCAAATGACTTTATTGAAGTCTTTGAAGAATATCAAATGAAGTTCTCTCTGTATGACTATTCCTATGAAGAATAGCAAGTCGTCAATGACAATAAGGTGCTTGCAAGTGATTAAAAATGTGTATGCTTCAGCCTGCTTAATGAAGTGTAAATCCTCTATTTGGTTTCAACCACTGGTATCCATGACAGTGTCTGCTGTTATGTTTCATGCTTCCCTTGAACATACTTTGTCATGGAGTCGTATCTCATTCGGCTTAATCTGAACTGTTGGATTCTGGGTGCTGTCTTTGCAATTTCTTTCATGTTCAGAAGAGTGATGGGTGGTTTATTGTCTGTTTTGATTTTTCACCTGCAATCTCTTAACACTGTCAGAGAATTTTTTGCATGGCTACTTTGTTGCCAATGCCTCTTTTCCTATTGTGGCGAATCTTTGTGCTGTTTCTGTTAGTAACTTTGAGGCATAATAGATTAATAGATTATGCTTGCCATCTCTCTGCACTCAAAATAATACTGGCCCCAGACCTGTGGATGGTGCATCTGCTGCCATTATGGTTGGTAGTTCTGGGTCATAATGTGCTAAGATTTCAAAAGAAATTAAAAGTTGTTTAACCTTATCTTGACGCTACCTCAACAGCTGTCTCAGGGGCTCTTTGATCTTTGTTAAATTTGGTAGAAAGTTACCTATTCGGTTGATCATTCTGTGGAATCTTTGAAATTCAGTTATGCTCCTGGGTTATGGAAATTCTCTGATTACCTTCATTTTTTGTGAATCACCTATGATACCAATGGCTTGTACTATGTGATCTAGAAACTTGATCATACATTTGGCAAACTCAAATTTTTCATTTGAATTTAGGCCTGCATCCAATAAGAGTCTCAAGACTCCTCTGACCCTGTAGTCATGCTCTTCTCACATGGAGTCATGTGTAGGCATATCATCCATATGGAATACTGCTCCTTATACATCTTGTTCTCAGGATACTTTCTAGAATGGACACAATTCCAAAGGGCAATCTACTGAAACAATAACAATCAAATAGCATTTATAAATGTGGTCAGCAATCTGGATTCCTTGTCCAGAGGCAACTGCCAAAAAACATTGTTTGCATTCAATTTGGTCAATAAAAGTACTCTTGGGGAGTTTGGTGGGACTCTCATTCATTGAGGCCATCAGGTGGATCTCATATTCCACAGATTTGTTTAGTTGAGTAAAATGCACACAAATTCTTATAGAACTGTTTGGCTTTGGGATCATGATCATTCCTAAAAATCATTTTTTGGCATGGTAACCTGTGAGATAACTTCTTTCTGCTGCATATTAAGTTGATTTGATTTATTATTGTCACAGGTATTGGTATTCAGTGAAAAGTATTGTTTCTTGCACGCTAGACAAAGCATACCGTTCACAGAGTACATAGGGAAGAAGGAAAGGAGCGGGTGCAGAATGTAGTGTTACAGTCATAGCTAGGGTGTAGAAAAAGATCAATTTAATATAAGGTAGGTCCATTCAAAAGTCTGATGGCAGCAGGGAATAAGCTGTTTTTGAGTCAGTTGGTACGTGATCTCAGACTTTTGTATCTTTTTCCCGACAGAAGAAGGTGGAAAAGAGTATGTACGGGTTGCATGGGGTCCTTGATTATGTTGGCTGCTTTTCAAAGGCAATGGGAAGTGTAAACTGTCAATAGATGGGAGTCTGAGTCAATGGATGGGAGGCTTTCACCAAGGACTTCGCTCAAAGTAAAGAGGCAAATTGGTTTAACATCATCTGGTTGGGAGTTACAGTACTTAGTCGTCAGTTTTCCAAGCCGTTAAATGAATTTTGGAAATTCATTTCTGAATGTAGTGTTGTAATGTTCATTAGTAATTTCATTCACTTTACAGATTAGCTTCAATTTTAAGCAGGCCTTTCGGCTTGACTGATGGTGTTCTTGATTTTGAATGACATGGAGAGGTTTGAGGATTTCTCTATTTTGAGTTGGCCTTTCACTTTCAACACAGTCCAACCTGAACCTTGTAATTTGATAAATGAAGGTTGGAGTTTAATCTGTTTGAGCTATTTGACTTAATCTGATGAAACAAAAACGCCTGAACCTGTGCCTAATTTTTAAACGCTGTGGGATAGCCATCCACTTCAAATCTAATACTCCAGTATTTATTTTCAGTATCATTTACCTCTCCTGGGGAGGTTACTTCCTTTGTTTGTGGTTTTTCCACTTCTTGTATATGGCTTTGCTTTAAAATTGGCTGCTTGTTGCCAATGCTAAGTATGCACAGTTGTACTGTTTTACTCTGTGCTGACATAGCAATTTGATTTGATTTGATTTATTATTGTCACATGTATTAACATACAGTGAAATGTATTGTTTCTCGCGCACTATACAGACAAAGCACACCGTTCGTAGAGAAGGAAATGAGAGAGTGCAAAATGTAATGTTACAGTCATAGCTAGGGTGTAGAGAAAAATCAACTTAATGCAAGGTAGGTCCATTCAAACGTCTGACAGCAGCAGCTGTTCTTGAGTTGGTTGGTATGTGACCTCAGACTTTTGTATCTTTTTCCTGATGGAAGAAGGTGGAAGAGAGAATGTCCGGGGTGCATTGGATCCTTAATTATGCTGGCTGCTTTGATGAGGCAGCGGGAAGTGTAGACAGAATCAATGGATGGCAGGCTGGTTTGCGTGTTGGATTGGGCTACATTCACAACCTTTTGTAGTTCCTTGCGGTCTTGGGCAGAGCAGGACCCATACCAAGCTGTGATACAACCAGAAAGAATGCTTTCTATGGTGCATCTGGAAAAGCCGGTGCGAGTCATAGCTGACATGCCAAATTTCCTTAGTCTTCTGAGAAAGTAGAGGCGTTGTTGACTTTCTTAACTATAGTGTCGGCATGGGGGGACCAGGACAGGTTGTTGGTGATCTGGATACCTAAAAACTTGAAGCTCTTGACCCTTTCTACTTCGTCCCTGTTGATGTAGACAGGGGCATGTTCTCCTTTACGCTTCCTGAAATCGATGACAATCTCCTTCGTTTTGTTGACATTGAGGGCGAGATTATTGTTGCCGCACCAGTTCACCAGATTCTCTATCCCATTCCTGTACTCTGTCTTGTAATTTTTTGAGATCTGACCCACGACGGTGGTGTCATCAGCAAACTTGAAAATCGAATTGGAGGGGAATTTGGCCACACAGTCATAGGTATATAAGGAGTATAGTAGGGAGCTAAGAACACAGCCTTGTGGGGCACCGGTGTTGAGGATGATCGTGGAGGAGGTGTTGTTGTCTATCATTACTGATTATGGTGTGTGAGTTAGGAAGTTCAGGATCCAGTCACAGAGGGAGGCCAAGGCCCAGGCCACGGAGTTTGGAGATGAGTTTCGAGGGAATAATGGTGTTGAAGACTGAGCTGTAGTGAATAAATAGGAGTCTGACATAGGTGTCCTTGTTATCTAGGTGTTCCAGAGTTGAGTGCAGTGTCAGGGAGATGGTGTCTGCTGTGGACCTGTTGCACCGATAGGCGAATTGTATTGGATCCAGATAGTTGGGAGGCTGGAATTGCTTTGTGCCAAGACTAGCCTTTCGAAGCACTCCATAATGATGGATGTCAGAGCCACCATAGTCATTAAGGCATGCTGCTTGGTTTTTCTTAGGTACCGGGATGATGGTCATCTTCTTGAAGCGGATAGGGGCCTCAGATTGTTGTAAAGAGAGGTTGAAGATGTCTGCGAATACTCCCGCCAGCTGATCTGCACAGGATGTGAGTGTTCGTCCGGGTCCCCCTCCAGACCAGTCGCTTTCTGTGGGTTGACCTTTGAGAAAGCGGCTCTGACATCTGCAATGGCGACCCCAGATACAAGTTCATCCAGGGCTTCCAGGGTGGAGGGCATGCTCTCGCTGACCTCTTGCTCAAAACAGGCATAGAATGCATTGAGCTCATCAGGGAGGGGTGCGTTGAAGCTGGCGATTTTACATGCCTTCATCTTGTAGTCTGTTATGTCTTGCAGACCTTGCCATAGTCGGCGGGGGTCGGTGTAGCTAGCCTAGGACTCTAGCTTGGTCCAGTACTGTCTTTTGGCATCTTTGATGGACCTCCTTAAATCGTGTCTGGCTTTCTTGTATAGTAGCCATGATGTGGAGATGCTGGTGTTGGACTGGGGTAAGACTGTTGTGAGACTTCTTACTTTCTTGTATAGGTCAGTGTCGCCTGACTTGAACGCCTCAGACCTGGACTTCAGCAAGCAGTGGATATCTCTGTTCATCTGTGGTTTCTGGTTGGGGAACACACGGATTAGCTTCTTTGGCACACAGTCTTCTACACACTTACTAATGAAGTCAGTTACTGTAGTGGCGTACTCGTTCAGGCTGGTCACAGAGTTTTTAAATACTGACCGGTCCACTGACTCCAAGCACCCCGTAGGCGATCATCCGATTCCTCAGACCAACATTGCACGACTTTCTTTGATGGATTCTCCCGCTTCAGTTTTGCTTGTAAGCTGGGAGCAGGAGCACAGCCTTGTGGTCTGATTTGCCAAAGTGTGGGTGGGCGATAGAGCAGTAGGCATGTTTGATATTCGTGTAGCAGTGGTCTATGATGCACTATCAATTACGACACGAAGACTCCGGTGAGTGAGTGAAATTAACAGGCTTTTATTCACAAAGAACAGGAGCACACTCTTGTAGCTGACCTGGTCTAGACTGAGGCGAGGAGGAGGAACCATCACCTTTATACCCCACTCTGGGTGGAAAGGGAGGAGTCTCAGGTGGAAAGGGAGGAGTCTCGGGCCAGGTGCAGCATGGGCGTGTCCAGGCATATACATGTAGTTACAGTGGTTAACCACATTCACCCCTCCTTTAAAAAAAGAGTCCGGCGGGGTGGGTGGAACCATATGTACAGGGGTATGAGGATATATATATATACACAAGAGTCACAAACTGAGATAAGGCGTCGTCCCTTCACAGGTTCAGGCTGTCGGGCGGCTTGATCAGTCGCTGTGACCGCCGCAGTACCAGTTGAGGTGTTGCTTCCGATGGCAGGGTGGAACCGCTCGAGTCCGCCGTCGTCCCTTCTGGTCGGGTCCTGCGTGGTGACTCTGGGGGCTCAGACGAGCTGCGTACAAGGGGCAAAGATGTAAGCGGACCTGGTGCTACCTGAACAGAGGGGTGTAGGGATGTGGGGTGGGGGGTCATAGTGGGCTCCGGGGCACCCGCAGGCGCCGGTCCCGGATAGAGACCGTGTCCTACCGCCCATCGTGGTATGCCACATAGGCATATTGGGGGTTGGCGTGGAGGAGCTGGACCTTTTCAACTAGGGGGTCCGACTTATGGGGTCGTACATGCCTCCAGAGCTGAACGGGGCCTGGGTACGCCAGTCACAACGGTAGTGCGATTCCCGAGGGGGACTTCCTCGGGAAAGCAAACATCCGCTCATGGGGGGTGGCATTGGTGGCCGTGCACAGGAGGGACCGAATTGAATGCAGTGCATCGGGGAGGACTTCTTGCCAGCGGGAGACTGGAAGACCTTTAGACCGTAGCGCTAGTAAAACAGCCTTCCAGACTGTCACATTCTCCCTCTCTACCTGCCTGTTACCCCTGGGGTTGTAGCTGGTAGTCCTACTCGAGGCTATGCCCTTGGAGAGCAGGTACTGATGCAGCTCATCGCTCATGAATGAGGATCCCCGGTCGCTGTGGATGTAGTTAGGGTAACCGAACAGGGTGAAGGGTGAAGCAGGGCCTTGACGACCGTGGTTGAGGTCATGTCTGAGCAGGGGATGGCAAAGGGGAATCGGGAGTACTCATCTATAACGTTGAGGAAATAGGTGTTGCGGTCAGAAGAAGGAAGGGGCCCTTTGAAATCGACGCTGAGGCGTTCAAAGGGGCGGGTGGCTTTTATGAGGTGTGCACGGTCCGGCTGATAGAAGTGCGGCTTACACTCTGCGCAGACCGGACAGTGTCTGGTTATAGACTGGATGTCCTCAACAGAATAGGGCAGGTTACGGGCCTTAATAAAATGGTAGAGCCTGGTGACCCCCGGGTGACAGAGGTCATTGTGGAGAGTCTGTAGTTGGTTCACCTGCGCGCTGGCACATGTCCCGCGAGACAGAGCGTCCGGGGGCTCATTGAGCTTCCCGGGCCGGTATAAGATATCATAATTGTAGGTGGAGAGCTCAATCCTCCACCTCAGTATCTTATCATTCTTAATCTTGCCCCTCTGCGCGTTGTTGAACATGAAAGCCACCGAACGTTGGTCTGTGAGCAAGGTGAACCGTCGGCCAGCTAGGTAGTGGCGCCAGTGTCGCACTGCTTTGACGATGGCCTGAGCCTCCTTCTCGACAGAGGAGTGTCGAATTTCCGAGCCCTGAAGGGTTCGTGAGAAGAAGGCTACGGGTCTGCCCGCCTGGTTGAGGGTGGCGGCCAGGGCGAAGTCAGACGCATCACTCTCCACCTGGAAGGGGATTGACTCGTCCACAGCGTGCATCGTGGCCTTCGCGATGTCCGCTTTGATGCGGTTGAAGGCCGAGCGGGCCTCTCCCGACAGGGGAAAAAGGGTGGATTTGATAAGCGGACGGGCCTTATCTGCGTAATCAGGGACCCGCTGGGCGTAGTATGAGAAGAAGCCCAGGCATGTCCTCAGTGCTTTAAGAGTGGTGGGATGGGGAAGTTCCACGAGGGGGCGCATGCAGTCGGGATCGGGGCCGATGACCCCGTTTTCCACCACATAATCCAGGATGGCGAGGTGGTGAGTGCGGAAGACACACTTCTCCTTATTGTAGGTCAGATTTAGGAGAGCGGCCGTACGGAGGAATTTATTAAGGTTGGCGTCGTGGTCCTGCTGATCATGGCCGCAGATGGTGACGTGATCCAGGTACAGGAAGGTGGCCCGCAGCCCGTTCTGATCCACCATTCGGTCCATTTCACACTGGAAGACCGAGACCCCATTGGTGACTCCGAAGGGAACCCTAAGGAAGTGGTAGAGGCGGCCATCCGCCTCGAAAGCCGTAGAGTTGCGGTCCTCCGGGCGAATAGGCCGGTGGTAGGCCGATTTGAGGTCAATCGTGGAGAACACCCGGTATTGCGCAATCCGATTGACCATGTCGGATATGCGCGGAAGGGGATACGCATCCAGCTGCGTGTACTGGTTGATGGTCTGGCTGTAATCGATGACCATCCGGTGTTTCTCCCCAGTTTTGACCACTACCACCTGCGCTCTCCAGGGGCTGGTGCTCGCCTCAATGATCCCTTCCTTCAGGAGCCGCTGGACCTTGGACCTAATGAAGGTCCTGTCCCCCGCACTGTACCGTCTGCTCTTAGTGGCAATGGGCTTACACTCGGGGGTGAGGTGTTAGGATAGCGGTGGAGGGGTGACTTGGAGGGGTGACTTGAAAGGCCGCAGGTAGTGCGCGGTGGGCAATCTAGGAATTGTGGGTTGCAGACGGAGATCGGGGGAAGAGGCCCGTTGTACTGCAACGTGACACTCCTAAGATGGGTCATGAAACTGAGCCCTAGGAGTACGGGAGCGCAGAGGTGTGGGAGCACCAGAAGCTTAAAATTTGCATACTCGGTCCCCCGAACCGTAAGGGCCACCACACAGTACCCGAGGTCATCCACCGAGTGGGACTTTGAGGCCAAGGAAATGGTTTGTTTGACTGGCCGCACTGAAAGGGCGTAGCGGCGCACAGTATCGGGGTGGATAAAGCTCTCCGTACTCCCGCTGTCAAACAAACAATTTCCCACGCGGCCGTTTACCTGTATGTCCATCATGGACCTGGCGAGCTGATGCGGACGAGACTGGTCCAGCTGGATCGCTGCCACCGTAGGTCCCAGAGAATCATCGGCCGGCGTCCAAAATGGCGGCTCCCTTGTCTCGCATGCGGCCGACGGCGTCCAAGATGGCGGCCCCCTTGATTCCCACGCGGCCGATGGCGTCCAAAATAGCGGCTCCCCGTTCTCACACGTGGTCGCTGGTGTCCAACATGGCAGCTCCCTTGAGTCACACGCGGCTGATGGCGTTTGGATTTTCTGTTCCCTCGGGTCGCACGCTGCGCTGTTTGGTTTCGAGGCTGACTTTGCCCTGCAGACCTTTGCGTAGTGGCCTTTCTTTCCACACCCTGAGCAGAACACCTCCCTTGCTGGGCAGCGTTGTCGGGGGTGCTTCACTAGACCGCAAAAATAGCACTTTGGGGCTGCCACAGCCGCAGCAGTCGAGTCGTTGGTGGGGCGCTGTGTGGCATAAGTCTGAGGCCCTCCTAGGTACTGGGATGGTAGTGGCCGTGAGGCCCACGATGTCGCGTGATCGGGTGCGTACGCCTCGAGGTTGCGGGATGCCACTTCTAGGGATTCCGCGAGTGTCACAGTTTTTGGA
Source organism: Mustelus asterias (assembly GCF_964213995.1). NCBI lineage: Eukaryota > Metazoa > Chordata > Chondrichthyes > Carcharhiniformes > Triakidae > Mustelus > Mustelus asterias. The sequence continues at coordinate 113,010,715 of NC_135806.1, forward strand.
AGATCTAGCCCACCTTGTTCTCGCGGGCGCTGCCAAATATAGTTGGATGCGATGCCCGTAACGTAGGCATCGCGGATTAAGTCCTCCGTATACTGCGCAGCGGATACAGCCTTGCAGTTACAGGCCCTGCCGAGCGCACGTAGTTCGCGGAGAAACTGTGCGTTTGATTCTCCCGGCTGCTGTTTTCAGGTAGCTAGCAGGTGCCTGGCATAGACTTCGTTTGTCTGTTGGCTGTATTGGCTCTTTAGGAGCGCCAGCGCGTCCGTGTACGTTTCTGCGTCACAGATGGTGGCAAAAACTGCGTCGCCTACCCGGGCGTTGAGCACGTGCAGCTTGTCTGCATCGGACCGGACGGCAGTGGAGGCTCCGAGGAAGGCTTCGAAGCACTTCAGCCAGTGATTAAAGCTGTTGGCGGCCCCGGCACTTGCGGATCCAGATTTAAGGTATCGGGCTTTAGAAGTTGCTCCATTCCGTTTTTTTTTCTTTGTGAATAAAATTGATGCACTATCAATTACGACACGAAGACTCCGGTGAGTGAGTGAAATTAACAGGCTTTTATTCACAAAGAACAGGAGCACACCCTTGTAGCTGACCTGGTCTAGACTGAGGCGAGGAGGAGGAACCATCACCTTTATACCCCACTCTGGGTGGAAAGGGAGGAGTCTCGGGCCAGGTGCAGCATAGGTGTGTCCAGGCATATACATATAGTTACAGTGGTTCACCACAGTCTAGAATGTTTGGCCGTCTGGTGGAACAGAAGACATGTTGGTGGTAACTTGGTAGTACACTCTTGAGCTTGGCCTGATAGAAGTCCCCGGCCGCGATGAACAACGTCTCGAGGCTATTCGTAGTGGTGTATATTTTGTGCAGCGCAATCTTCACATTCGCATGGGGTGGGATGTAAACTGCCATCAGGATAACGGAGGTGATCTCCCACGAAAGATAGTAGGGGGCGGCATTTTAGCGTCAGGTATTCTAAGTCTGAGGATAAACCTGTTGGACTTTAACCTGGTGTTGTGAGACATCTTACTGTGTTCACCCCAGTCCAACGCCGGCATCGCCACATCATGAGCAGAAAGTTGCCAGTGTTGCTTCGCCTAGGCACCACGATGTGTTGATTAGGAAACAGACCCACCTCCCCTAGCCTTGCCTGAGGCCGCTGTGCAGTCCATTCGATGGATTGAGAAGCCCTCTGGTTGTAGGGCACACTGCAATGTCACACTGCATTTATCACAACGGTCAGATTAACTTAAAAAATTTCACTGGATGCTTCGTCAAATAATTGGTTGAAAATGGGTGTTATGTAGACTGCATATTGGTCCACCTTACAGCTTTTTAAAATGCACCATCAAAAGACGACGGTGTCTTTAAAGCTTACTTGTGGTGGATGGAAACTTAGGCTGCGATTCTCCCATTGCGACCCACAACTTTTCTGTCGGGTCGCGGTGGGAGATGCACGTCTGCGGCCTTGAACAAGAATTTGCGCATGCGCCGAGAACGCGTGCGCATCTCCCAGAGCCGGCGAAGAGTCGCCAGTCAGACCACGCTGGAAACCGGCGGGAAGGCAGGTAAGTCATTTAAATCTGTTTTTAATCTGTTTTAAATATGTATGTAAGTTAAGAGGTCCCGATTGAATCTCCCACCCCGCCAGGAGTACTTCATTCCGGCGGGGTTCAGATTAGCTCCCCACGTTCGGGGAACTAGCGGGAGACCCTGTCAGAATGAAGGGAGAGCAATCAGGGCTCCCCCAGGGGATTAGGTGGTGGGGGGGTGGTGCCCCTGGGCATGGGCACCCTGGCAGTGCCAGCCTGTGCCCCCGGCACTGCCCAAGGGGCAAAGTGCCCTTTCCCAGGGGGTATCTTGGCACTGCCCATCGGGCATTGGGCAGAGCCAAGGAGCTGGGGCATACTGTGGATGGGGCCTAGGGGTGATCGGGGGGGTGGAGGAGTCCTGCTGTCACTCTGCAGACAGGATCGGTCTAGGATGGAGGGAGGGCAGCGATTGGGGGGGCGGTGGTCTGCCGGGGGGGAGCCTGCCTCCGGGGGGAGTCTGACCCCAGGGGAGGGGTCAGTGGATGGGTCTGCCGGGGTGCGGGGGGATCGCCTCTGCTGGTGGGTGGGGCCTGGGCATCGGGGACGCTCCGGGCTGGGAGGGGTCAAGGCTGGCCTAGGAATTGCTTTGGGGGCCGCGATCGGGCCGTGGGGGGGACTGGAGGGGCAGCATTGCGGGGGTCCTTGGCTGCCCAGCAAACGGGAGGCTGACAGTTTGGGGCCACTGCGCATGTGCAGAGCTCCAGAACTGTCAAACTCTGGCATGAATAGCGCCCCCCCCCCCCCCCCCACCCCGGCCACCACCCCCCGGGTTTTTAATGAGGTTCCTGACTGGGACCTCTGCAATGCACAGAGTTCAGAGATTCAGGTGAGAAGCTGAACTGACACAACAGTCGGGATTTAGAACAGTTTTCCTGCCAATTCAGCACTTTTGGGAGAATTGCCCCCTTAATTTGGTCATTGTGATTTTGCTTCAGCTTTGATCGCAGACTGAACTTAAAAATGAAGAGACACAATCAGTGTTCTGCAGAGCTTTGGCTTTGATCTTTGTGTCGTCATTGTCTACAGGAACAGTGCCAGAAGACTGGAGGATAGCAAATGTTGTCCCCTTGTTCAAGAAGGGGAGTAGAGACAACCCTGGTAATTATAGACCAGTGAGCCTTACTTCTGTTGTGGGCAAAGTTTTGGAAAGGATTATAAGAGATAGGATTTATAATCACCTAGAAAGGAATAATTTGATTAGGGATAGTCAGCACGGTTTTGTGAAGGGTAGGTGGTGCCTCACAAACCTTATCGAGTTCTTTGAGAAGGTGACCAAAGAGGTGGATGAGGGTAAAACGGTTGATGTGGTTTATATGGATTTCAGCAAAGCGTTTGATAAGGTTCCCCATGGTAAGCTTTTGCAGAAAATACGGACACATGGGATTGAGGGTGATTTAGTGGTTTGGATCAGGAATTGGCTAGCTGTAAGAAAACAGAGGGTGGTGGTTGATGGGAAATATTCATCCTAGAGTTCAGTTACTAGTGGTGTACCGCAAGGATCTGTTTTGGGGCCACTGCTGTTTGTCATTTTTATTAATGACCTGGATGAGGGCGTGGAAGGATGGATTAGTAAATTTGCGGATGGCATTAAAGTCGGTGGAGTTATAGACAGTGCGGAGGGAAGTGGCAGGTTACAGAGGGACATAGATAAGTTGCAGGGCTGGGCTGAGAGGTGGCAAATGGAGTTTAATGCGGAAAAGTGTGAGGTGATTCACTTTGGAAGGAGTAACAGGAATACAGAGTACTGGGCTAATGTAAGATACTTGGTAGTGTGGATGAACAGAGGGATCTGGGTGTCCATGTGCATAGATCCCTGAAAGTTGGCACCCAGGTTGATACAGTTGTTAAGAAGGCGTACGGTGTGTTAGCTTTTATTGGTAGAGGGATTGAGTTTCGAAGCCAGGAGGTCATGCTGCAACTGTACAAAACTCTGGTGCGGCCGCATTTGGAGTATTGCGTACAGTTCTGGTCGCCGCATTATAGGAAAGATGTGGAAGTGTTGGAAAGGGTGCAGAGGAGATTTACCAGGATGTTGCCTGGTATGGTGGGAAAATCGTATGAGGAAAGGCTGAGGGGCTTGAGGTTGTTTTCATTAGAGAGAAGAAGGTTAAGAGGTGACTTAATAGAGGCATACAAGATGATCAGAGGATTAGATAGGGTGGAAAGTGAGAGCCTTTTTCCTTGGATGGTGATGGCTAGCACGAGGGGACATAGCTTTAAATTGAGGGGTGAGAGATATAGGACAGATGTTAGAGGTAGGTTCTTTACTCAGAGAGTAGTAAGTAGTAAGAATGCCCTGCCTGCAGCAGTAGTGGACTCGTCAACATTAAGAGCATTCAAATGGTTATTGGATAAACATACGGATGATATTGGAATAGTGTAGATTAGAGGGGCTTTAGATTGGTTCCACTGGTCGGCGCAACATCGAGGGCCGAAGGGCCTGTACTGCGCTGTAATGTTCTATGTTCTAACATGAATGTTCACCTTTCAAAGCAGTCTGTGTTTAAGTGCTGACCAGCTTTTCTCCTGCCAAATATGGGGGTGGGGGGGTGCCTTAGCAAAACATCACCAAAATTATCCTTCTATTTGTGTGTCTGAGTTACAGGGCATCCAGTAGCTGGCTGGATAAACATCGATATTGGCAGAAATGTACAAGACTAGCAAGGGTCTGCAAACAATTAAAGATAATTCTAAAGAGATCATGGGCAATCAGAAAATAATCCAGATCTCTTCTAACCTCAAATTAATGACAGCGATACCAATTACACATGGCAAAAGAAACATTTTTAATTCAGGACCACAGGTCAGATTCTGTTCTACAATTAAGGTCAGAGACCGTGGTTAAATAAATCAGAGCCATACACTGGGCTGCAGAATCATTGGTTTTCTGTGCATGCACAGACTGGTATCATGGCCATCTTGCATTGGCAAGAGACACTGTGTAAAATGTTCTCTCTCTTACAGGTTATCAGCATTTTTGAACGACTGACACTTTTGAAGGGACCTATTTTACCACAGTTGTGGCACTCTGTTCCCCCTGCTGGACATTCTTTTTGCTTGTGTTGTTTGTTCCTGCCACCTCTGAGACATTTCAAAATGGCAGTTGGTGCACTTTTCCCTGTTTTAGCAGGTTTAGGATTTGGTGTGCTTTCCCTCTTAAGGCCTACAAACTGAATGATCTTGCTTGCTCTTGTCCAAGGGACCTCTTCTTCACTGCAAATAAATACCCAATAGTGTTTTCTGAGCTTGGTTTGCCTCACAATTTGTACTGCTTTTCCTGGTGTTAAACACTTTCTTGCTTATAAGAGACTCAATAATGCTTTATGAAGGACCCCTACTACGATTCTGTCATGAATTAATTCATCCCTTAAAATTCCATAATCGGATTTCACTGCCAGCTTACACAGTTTATTGATGAACGAATTCATGTTTTCACCTGATCTTTGTTTCCTCATTAAATTTAGCCCTTCCAGTTATTAGGTTCTGACAGGTGTTGAGATATGAATTGAAAGCGTGCAGAGCTTCTTAGCAAGTCTCATCAACCTTCTGCCTTGATTTCACATCGTCAGTAGTAGCTCCAACTGTTTAAAGTATTGTACTGACCTGGTCTTTTTGATCTTTTTTGCATAAATAAGAAGCAGTTCTGCATCTTGTAAACCTTGTTTGCTAGTTGCCGCAGTTCTGGGCGTATTGCTAGTCAACCGTGCTCCAAAATGCTTCCTGGGAGTGGTAATGTGAATTCCATGCATCTACTGAGTCCTGGAATTGCTGCTGTTTCACTGGTGCTGTTAATTGCTTTGGGTCTGTGCTCACTGCTGTCCGGATTGCATCTGCTGCATCCACAATGTTCCAACTTCATGATGAGTCTTTAATTTGGTCGTTTTTCCTTCTTTCAAGGATCTCTTGACTTGCCAAGTCTGCAGCTTCTTCTTAACATTCTCTGGGTCTTTTACTCACTGTCCTCTGTCACCATGTTTGTGGTTGGTGTCTAAATGGGATTCTTGGGATTTGTCTATTCTCCCAAAGTAAGCTGCTTGAGACTGTAGTTTGTTAAACATAACTCTTTGTTTGAAACCATTATGTACATTCTGGAACCTTTGCATAGTTATTCTTCTTCTAAATCTCTGTCTTTCAGAGCCCCCTCTCCCCATCCCATCATCAATATTCAGTCATTATTACATTAACATCCGTATTCTCCTGATGTTAACAGTTTACTCCACAAGTTCATCATTCAGAGGGTTGTGAATATTTGGAATTCCCTACCCCATAGTGCTGTGGATTCTCATTGAGTATAATGTATTCGAGATAGAAATCGATGGATTGTTCGGTAACATGTGAGTCAAGAGGTTTTTTGTTAGTTGGTCATTGATGGATATCACTAGTAAGGCCTACTCACCCCAATTGCTCTTGAGAATTTTCCCATATTTTTTCAAAGTGTCAGGCCCTGATAGAAAACTGGCGTGTAGCTCGCTGGCTGCACAGGTGAGATTTTAGTCCAAATCTTAAATCTTTCTGAGAAAAAGAAATTGGTGGGCAGAGCTTCTGCTGTCACTCTGGTGGGGCGGGGCAGGGCCATCTTTAAAGGGTACCCCAAGCAGCACAGAAAGTGAATGGCTCCTAACCTGCCCCCATTCCCCAAATGCACATGTTAGGACTCCCCTCACAAGTATTGGGGGCTTCCCCCCTCCACCAACTACCACTAAGCAATGGGGTTCCCTTCCCCCTCACACAATAATGGCAACATTTGGGCACTATCCTGCAGCCACCCCCCGCCACCCCCCCCCCCCCCCCCCCCCCCCCCAGCCACTTTGCAGGCTTCGGCATGGCCCTTCTAACTCCTAGCTCCCTTGCAGGCATCAGGGCAACCTCCCCTTCCCCATCCCCCCACCAAAATCTAGGGGGCAATCTCACCCCTTACAGGCAGCAAACTTCCCCAACACATAAGAGGACTCCTCCTATGGGGCTGCCCAGAGGGCCCATCCCTGGCACAGGTTGGCACTGCCAGGTTGATACCTTGTGCCGGTAGGTAATGCCAAGGCACTGCCTGGGCATATCCCTCTTCCACCGGGGGCTATACTTAACTTGGCGTTCCCAGCAGGATCCCCTTGACTGTTTCCCGTCTTCACAAGCCTGTTGTGGACGGTTTCATTATTCTGTGAGGGGGGAACAATGTGGAGGGGAGGCCCTTTAAACATACGTTAAAACATTAAAATATATTTAAATATATTTAAGTGAAGAGCAGGGAAAATCGGAAAACGCAATCTTACCAGTTTCCTGATTCTCTCTAGGTTTTCTGCCCACATAGCCATTCTCTCTGACGGCGAACGTAGGTTGAAAATTGCCCCTTATAGCTCCAATTATGAATGATGTGCGACTTCGTAGAATCATGGAATGATTATAGTGCAGATTGAGACCATTTGACCTGATGTATCTGTGCTAGTTCTCTGAATGAACAATTCACATAATCTCCCCTTGAAGGGAAACATGCAGGCGGTGGTTTTCTCATGCACCTGCTTTCCTTGTTCTTCTGGTGATAGAGGCCATGGGTTTGGAAGTTTGAAGGAACCTTGCTAAGTTGCTGAAGTGCATCTTTTATATGGTACATACTGATGTCACTGCATGGGTGGTGGAGGAAGAGAAAGTTGAAGGTGGTGGATGGGATGCCAAATCAGATTGCTGCAGGCTACTTTGTCCCAGATTGTGTCAGGCTTCTTGAACATTGGAGCTGCACTCATCCAGGCAAGTGGAGAATATTCCACCATGCTCCTGACTTGTGCTTTGTATATCGCAGAGAGGTTCTGAAGAGTCAGGAGTTGAGTTACATGCTGCAGAATACCCATCCTCTGATTTGCTCTTACAACCACGGTATTTATATTTTTGGCGCAGTTACATTTCTGGTTAGGAACTTGATTTGATTATTATTGTCACGTGTATTGGTATTCAGTGAAAAGTATTATTTCCTACGTGCTTTACAGGCAAAGCATACCTTTCATAGAGTACATAAGGGAGAAGGAAATGAGAGGGTGCAGAATGTAGTGTTACAGTCATAGCTAGGGTGTAGAGAAAGATCAACTTACTATAAGGTAGATCCATTCAAAGGTCTGATGGCAGCAGGGAAGAAGCTGTTCTTGAGTCAGTTGGTACATGATCTCAGACTTTTGTATCTTTTTCCCAATGGAAAAAGGTGGAAAAGAGTATGTCAGGAGTGTGTGAGGTCCTTGATTATGCTGGCTGCTTTTCTGAGGCAGTGGGAAGTGTAGACGGAGTCAATGGAGGGGAGGCTAGTTTGCGTGATGGACTGGGCTTCGTTCACAACCCCTTGTAGTTTCTTGTGGTCTTGGTCAGAGCAGAAGCCATACCAAGCTGTGATACATCCGGAAAGGATGTTTTTTATGGTGCATCCTTAAAAATTGGTGAGAGTCATAGCAGACATGCCAAATTTCCTTAGCCTCCTGAGAAAGTAGAGACATTGGTGGGCTTTCTTAACTATAGCATTGGTGTGGAGGGACCAGGACAGGTTGTTGGTGATCTGGACAACCAGAACTTGAAGCTCTCGAAGACCATTTTCCCTTCATCCCCATTGATGTAGACAGGGGCATGCCCTCCACTACGCTTCCTGAAGTTGATGATTATCCCCTTTATTTTACTCATACTGAGGGAGAGATTATTGTCATTGCACCATTTCATCAGATTTTCTATCCCTTTCCTGTACTTCATCTCATTGTTGTTTAAGATCCAACCCACTACGGTGGTATCAGCAGTAAACTTGAAAATTGAGTTTGAGCGGAACGTTGACAGTGGGGGATTTAGTGATGGTATGGTAAAGAGGTTAGACTGTCCTGTTGGAGATGATCATTGCTTGGTGCTTATGATTTGTGAATATTACTTGTTCTGGTCAGTCCAAGCCTGAATGTTGTCTCGGTCTTGCTGCATGCAGGCATGACTGCTTCAATGGCTGACGATATTTGGAATAGGGTGGGAAAGTAAAGTTCAGTCATGGTCTTACCGAATGGTGGAGGAGGCTGGATGAGCTGTATAGCTCGATCTTGCTCCTATCTCTTTTGTTTCTTAAGAGACAGCTTTTACCCTCAAATGCCTGCTGTTGGGCATGTCGCACATTTGGCAACAGCGGAAAGATATTCTCTGCCCTATTTATAGCTGATGTTTTGTTGGAAGAAGCGAGGAAGAACACACATTGACTGATAATTAAATCTTTACAGCAGTAGTCAGTCACAGTGAAGACCATTGTTTCCAAAGAGTAGTAGCTTTTTAAGAACTGTTGCTTTCCTTATTTTACCCCCTTCACTTGTATCCATAGTACCTCATAAAGAATGCATGCAAGTGATAATTATTCAAATTAGCCGACCTTACTGAATCCAGTAATAAGAACTCCACATTTCCCGCACACAAATTGATTCTTGCACTAAGTTGAGTCATTTCTTACTTGTTTAGCTCTATAAGGAAATATGGATTAAATATCAGGGGGAAAAATTGGAATCAAAAATGTAGTACAAGGAAGGAAGGAGAGAAAGAGTTAAAGATTAGTGCTGAATTATTAGAGAATTATTGTTTTATAATGTTTATTCATTCTGATGCCTCCAGGAAAACTGTCATGATGTGAGTAACACATGGTTTCACTAAAATGCATTATCTGTTTTGTAAGTCAGGTGGTAAGGACTGGATTTTCACAAGTTGTACTCTTGAACTAAAAATATTCAGAACATTAGATACATGTTTTTCAACATTAACAGTCTGCCTTAAGGCTGCCAAGATTTCAGTTCTGTTAAACTGATTTTACCAGGCAGATCACAAACTCTCATTTTCACAGTGTAAAGAGCATAGGAAGTGTGACTTTTGGAGCACTCATGATTTGAAGGGATACTGGGTTTGCATTTGGGGTCTCCAAATCTACCTAATCCCAACCTATTTTCCTGGATGTACAAACATACACAGGAGTAGACCTTGAGCCAGGTCATGCAATCTCAATTCCAGATTCCCACCTACCTTTGATAACCTTTCACCTCCCTGCTCATTAAGAATGTAGCTAGCTCTGTCTTGAAGACATTCAAAGACTCTGCTTACACTGCCTTTTGAGGAAGAAAATTCCAAAAACTCTTGACCCTTTGAGAGAAAAAAATTCTCCTCATCGCTGTCTTAAATGGACAACCCCTTCTTTTTAAGCAGTGACCTCTGGTTCTAGATTCTCCCACCAGAGGAAACATTCTCTCCACATCCACTGTGTCAATCAGATCAGCCATGATCTTATTGAAAGACGGAGCTGGCTCAAGGGGCCTCAGGATCTTACATGTTTCAATCAAGTCACCCCTTACTCTTCTAAACCCCAGTGGCTACAAGCCTAGCCTATCCAACCTTTCCTCAACACGCATATTCCTGGTATATGTCCAGTAAATCTTCTCTTGAACTGCTTCCAATGCATTTATATTCTTAAATAAGGAGTTCAACATTGTACATGGTACTCTGGATGTGGTCTTACCAATGTTGTCTGTAAGAACTAGGAACAGGAGTAGGCAACTTAGTAGGCAACTCTTGAGCCTGCTTCATTATTTAATACTATCATGGCTGATCTCATCGTGGCCTCAATTCGATTTACCTGCCTGTTCACCATAGCCCTTTAAACCCTTACTAATTAAAAATCTGTCCACCTCTTCCTTAAATTTACTCAATGTCCCGGCATTCCACCATGCTCTGGGGTAGTGAGTTCCACAGACTCACAACTCTTTGAGAGAACTAATTTCTCCTGATCTCTATTTTAAATCTGCTACCCCTTATCCTGAAACTATGACCTCTTGTTCTAGATTGTCCAGAAAACATTGGGTAGGATTTTCCAACCGTGCTTGCTCCAAATCCAGAAAATCTGGCCCGAGGTCAACAGACCCTTTCATGGTCCATGGCCCGCCTGCTCCAATTTCCGTGGCGGACGGGATGGCAAAATTCCAGCCATCCTCTCGTATCTACTTTGTCAATCCTCTTTATAATCTTGTACACCTCAACTAGGTCTCCTCTCATTCTTCTAAACTCCAGAGAGTGTAGGCCTAAACTGCCCAATCTCTCTTTGTCAGACAAACCCTTCACCTCTGGAATCAATCCAGTGAACCTCTTCTGAACCGCTTCCAATGCAACTACATCCCTCCTCAAGTAAGGGGACCAAAACTATACACAATATTCTAAGTGCAGTCTCACTTTTGCTTTGTACAGTAACAGCAACATTCATACAATAAATGCCAAGATTCCACTTGCCTTCCTTATTGCCTGCTGTACCTGCATACTGGTTTTCAGCGATTCATGCATGAGGACACCCAGATCCCTCTGCACCAAAGCACCCCAAAGTTTCTCTCTATTTAGATAATAACTTTCCTTTGTATTTTTTCTACCAAAATGGATAACCTCATATTTATTTATGTTAGACTCCATCTGCCAATGTTTTGCCCCATTGACTTAACATATCCATATCTATTTGTAAATTTATTTCATTATCACAACTTACTATTCCACCTATTTTAGTATCATCTGCAAATTTAGCGATCCATGGCCTAGTATCCCTGCATCCAAGTCATTAATATAGATTGCACATAGTTGGGGCCTGAGGACTGAACCCTGTGGCACCCCACTAGTTACATCTTGCCAACCCGAAAAAGAGTCACTTATCCTGACTCTGCTTTCTTTTGGTTAGCCAGTCCTCTATCCAAGCTAATAGATTACCCTTAATCCCATATGGACTAACCTTGTGTATTAATCTTTTGTGTGGCACCTCGTCAAATGCCTTCTGGAAGTCCAGATACACTACAGGCCCGATTTCACCAACAGTTTGTGCCCGTTTTCGGGCGCGAAATCGTGGTAAAGTCGGGTGTGAGGCCTTTATCGCGATCTGCACCGGTGTCTGCGCAGATCGCCACTTTACCGAGACCCGCGAATGGCGGGGATCCGTTCCGTGCCCAAATCGGGCACAACGACAATTTAAATGCATTTGTATGCATTTAAATTGAATTAATGAACTGCCCGCCCAACTCTATCAGCATTTCCCCCTTTACCACCATGTTTACCAATCCAGAACCGCGCTTTTCGGGACCTGCTGAATAAAAGTCTGAATCGGGCGCTCCAGCTACTGAAGAGTGCGTTCAGTGCTTCCTGACTCAGATCAGTGGTGGGGGGGAGGGAGGCAGGCCTGATTATTCTCTGGTTGTGGGGGGGGGGGGGATGAGGCCAGATCATTGTCTGAGGAGGGGGGGGGTGAGTGAGGCCAGACCATTCTCTGGTGGGGCGGAGGGGGGGGGGGGGGGGGGCAGTGAGGCCAGATCGTTGTCTGGTTGAGGGGGGGGAGGAGGAGGCGGGTCAGATGTACCTCTGGTGGGGGTGGGTGGGAGGAGGGCTGATCGTTGTCTGGTGGGGAAGGAGGAGGAGGCGGGTCAGATGTTCCTCTGGTGGGGGGATGAGTGAGGCCAGATCGTTGTCTGTGGGGGTGGGGGGAGTGAGGCCAGATCGTTGTCTGGGGGGGGGGGCGGGGGAGGAGGGAGGTGGGTAAGATGGATCTCTTGTGCGGGGGGGGGAAAGGGGTGGCAGATGGATCTCTGGTGGGGTCTGCTGCCACTCTGCGGGTGATCAGTGGGGGGGGTGAGGGGGGCAGGGGTGGCGATCGGTCTGGGTTGATAAGGGGGACAGTGATGTGGAGGGGGAGTGGATAAGGGGGACAGTGATGTCTGTGGGTAGTGGTGGGGTGGATAAGGGGGACAGTGATGTGTGTGGGTAGCGGGGGGGTGGATAAGGGGGACAGTGATGTGTGTGCACCATTGCTCCCGTTTTTTGCTCCCGGGCCGCTTTCTGCGGCCCAGGAGCGATCTGACACGGGCGCGCTTTTCCGAATTTCTTTTCTAACTGCACATGCGCAGTTCAGAGCTCCGATCGTTCTGGCAGCGCTAAGCCCCGCCCACAGCGCGAATCGGACTGGAGATGGCTGAGAGCGTATGGGGGCGCCTGAAAGCGGATTTCTAAGTCGGATCTGTACTACGCTCAGATTCGGCACTTAGAATGAAAATGGGAAAATCGGGCCCTACATCTACAGGATCCCCATTATTCACCTTGCTTGTTACATCTTCGGAGAGAGTGCTCGCTAATGACATGCTAATTTATTAAAATCAAGTTCCTGGGATCACGCGGCATGTTTCACACTACTCCGTCAGCGAGGGGGCTGGAAGGTCAGAACTCGGAAAATCGCCCCAGAATCTATTTATAATATTGCATGGCATCAGGTGAAAAGAATAAATAAAGAAAGAAAGTTAACAAAGTGACCAAACAAATAAGAGGGAAAGGAAAGAAAGTAGCTCAGAAGTGAACTGCGTCACCGTGAACATCTGAGTAAAACCTCGAGGTCAAATAGCATTCTTAGATTTGAGTTATCAGTCTGCATAACTTGAACATTGACTTAGTTAACCATTGCTTCAGCTCTTTGGGCCGCTTGAGGGATTTTGTGGAATGTCCAAAGAGAGTTTCAAAAATAATGGAGATGGTGCATGCTGAGAAAAACCACAGGAGATTTCTTGCCATACAAATATTTAAAAAGAAGCAGGAGACCACATTGCACTGTATCCACTAGAGTCATAGAATCCCTACAGTTCAGAAGGAGACCATTCGGCTTATCGAGTCTGCACCGACCCTCAGAAGAGCATCCCACACCAGTACACCCACCATTGCTAATCCATCTAACCTACACATCTTTGGGACACTAAGGGACAATTTAGCATGTCCGATCCACCTAACCTGCACATATTTGGACTGTGGTAGGAAACTGGTGCACCTGGAGGAAACCCACACAGACACGGGTAGAATGTGTAAACTCCATACAGACAGTGTGCAGAGGAGGTGATGGCCTAGTGGTATTATCGCTAGACTATTAATCCAGAAACTCAGCTAATGGTCTGGAGACTTGGGTTCAAATCTCGTCATGACAGATGATGGAATTTTAGTTCAATAAAAAAAAATCTGGAATTAAGAATCTACTGATGACCATGAAACCATTGTCGATTGTCGGGAAAACCCATCTGGTTCACTAGAACCATAGAACTATAGAACATTACAGCACAGAAACAGGCCTTTTGGCCCTTCTTGTCTGTGCCGAACCATTTCTGTGCCTCGTCCCACTGACCTGCACCTGGACCATATCCCTCCACACCCCTCTCATCCATGTACCTGTCCAAGTTTTTCATAAATGTTAAAAGTGAGCCCGCATTCACCACCTCATCTGGCAGCTCATTCCAAACTCCCACCACTCTCTGTGTGAAGAAGCCCCCCCTAATATTCCCTTTAAACTTTTCCCCCCTCACCCTTAACCCATGTCCTCTTGTTATTTTCTCCCCAGCCTCAGTGGAAAAAGCCTGCTTGCATTCATTCTATCTATACCCATCATAATTTTATACACCTCTATCAAATCTCCCCTCATTCTTCTACGCTCCAGGGAATAAAGTCCTAACCTATTCAACCTTTCTCTGTAACTCAGTTTCTCAAGTCCCGGCAACATCCATGTAAACCTTCTCTGCACTCTTTCAACCTTATTAATATCCTTCCTGTAATTAGGTGACCAAACTGCACACAATACTCTAAATTTGGCCTCACCGATGTCTTATACAACCTCACCATAACATTCCAACTCCTATACTCAATACTTTGATTTATAAAGGCCAATGTACCAAAAGCACTCTTTACGACCCTATCTACCTGTGACGCCACTTTTAGGGAATTATGTATCTGTATTCCCAGATCCCTCTGTTCTACTGCACTCTTCAGTGTCCTACCATTTACCTTGTATGTTCTACCTTGGTTTGTCCTTCCAAAATGCAATACCTCACACTTGTCTGCATTAAACTCCATCTGCCATTTTTCAGCCCATTTTTCTAGCTGGTCCAAATCCCTCTGCAAGCTTTGAAAACCTTCCTCACTGTCCACTACATCTCCAATCTTTGTATCATCAGCAAACCTGCTGATCCAATTTACCACATTATCATCCAGATCATTGATATAGATGACAAACAACAATGGACCCAGCAGTGATCCCTGTGGCACACCACTAGTTACAGGCCTCCACTCAGAGAAGCAATCCTCCACTACCACTCTCTAGCTTCTTCCATTGAGCCAATGTCTAATCCAATTTACTACCTCTCCATGTATACCTAGCGACTGAACCTTCCTGACTAACCTCCCATGCGGGACCTTCTCAAAGGCCTTACTGAAGTTAATTTAGACAACATCCACTGCCTTCCCTTCATCCACTTTCCTGGTAACCTCCTCGAAAAACTCTAATAGATTGGTTAAACATGACCTACCACGCACAAAGCCATGTTGACTCTCCCTAATAAGTCCCTGTCTATCCAAATATTTGTAGATCCTATCTCTTAATACTCCTTCCAATAATTTACCTACTACTGACGTCAAACTTACCGGCCTATAATTTCCCGCATTACTTTTTGAGCCTTTTTTAAACAACGGAACAACATGAGCTATCCTCCAATCATCTGGCACCTCACCCGTGGATACCAACATTTCAAATATATCTGCCAGGGCTCCTGCAATTTCAACACTAGTCTCCTTCAAGGTCCAAGGGAATACCCTGTCCGGTCCTGGGGATTTATCTACTCTGATTTGCCTCAAGACAGCAAGCACCTCCTCCCCTTTAATCTGTATAGGTTCCATGACCTCCCTACTTGTTTGCCTTATTTCCATAGACTCCATGCCAGTTTCCTTAGTAAAAACGGATGCAAAAAACCCATTTAATATCTCCCCCATTTCTTTTGGATCCATACATAGCCGACCACTCTGATCTTCAAGAGGACCAATTTTATCCCTTACTATCCTTTTGCTCTTAATATACTTGTAGAAGCTCTTAGGATTATCCTTCACCTTGTCTGCCAAAGCAACCTCATGTCTTCTTTTAGCCCTCCTGATTTCTTTCTTAAGTAGTTTCTTGCACTTTTTATACTCCTCAAGCATCTTATTTGCTCCCTGTTGCCTATACATGTCATACATCTCTCTCTTCTTCTTGATCAGAGTTCCAATATCCCTCGAGAACCAAGGTTTCTTATTCTTATTCACTTTGCCTTTAATCCTGACAGGAACATACAAACTCTGCACTCTCAAAATTTCTCCTTTGAAGGCCTCCCACTTACCATTCACATCCTTGCCAGAGAACAGCCTGTCCCAATCCACGCTTTTTAGATCCTTTCTCATTTCTTCAAATTTGGCCTTTTTCCAGTTTAGAACCTCAACCCGAGGACCAGATCTATCTTTATCCATGTCTTTATCCATGACTAATGTCCTTTAGGGAAGAAAATCTGCCACCCTTCCCTGGTCTGGCCTACATGTGACTCCAGAGCCACAGCAATGTGGTTGACTCTCAACTGCCCTCTAAGGGCAACTAGGATGGGCAATAAATGCTGGCCAGTCAGTGATGCCCATGTCCCACGAATGAATTTTTAAAAAGTCACCTGAGGCCAGAATCGAATCTGGGTCCCTAGCCCCGCAAGGCTAGCTAACCAGTGCAAAACACTGTGCCATCATGCCCACTCTTAGAGTCTAGAGGTCTTCCTTCATGAATGTCATTTCCCTTTAGAAGCAATGAAGGCCATTCGGTCCCTTGTGCCTGTGCTAACTCTTTGAAAGATTCAATTAGTCCTCAGCCCCTTGCTCTCTGCCTCTCGCTTTCTCGGCTCAACTGTGAACAACTTCCTAAATGAACAATTGGATGAAAGGAAATTGTGCCTTCCACGGGTTTGGGGCTTCATTATCCTGGTAACAGGTGGCTCAGCAGGTGTGGTACGATTGTCTCTTTCACTGTCTGCATGGTGACAAATCCCATTTCACAGAAACGTCGCTGAAAATCACACGTTTACCATAACGACAATAATGAGTAAAAGATCCATTTTTCGCATGAAGAAAAGAAAATTCAATTCACCTGATGGGGTCATTTCAGGATGCTTTCGAGAAATGCAACAAGTAGACATGAAATACAAATATCTGTCCAGTGCTAAGACAGTCAAATGCCTGTTTACTGATTTAAATATACAGAATAAAATTATCTGAAGTTTGTACTGTTGGAATCAACATGATTCTGTTCTTCCCCTCTAGCTTTTAATGTTACAAAGCTCATTTTAAATCTATTTATAAAACTGTTGCAGGCTTACACATAAATAACTATGTTGTTCATTTCAGTATCCACAAGACCTTTCTGCAGTTGTCTGTGTTCTCTCTGTGTGGACTTGACTGGAGATTTTTGTTTATTCGTTTTATTTTTCATTAGATAACTTTTTTGAAACGTTTTTAGAAATTCAATGTCACTTTGAAGCACTTTTATTTAATACAGGCAATCTGTAGCAACAAAATTATTGTAAATTTACAAATGTGAAAGCCCAACAACCCTGTATATGTAGTTCTAGATTTACTTCAGATGTACTTTTTTCTGTAAAAGGGGAAAGGGGTCAACGAGTATTTTTGAATATATAGAAAATTAATGGAGCATTGCACTGATCAGAAGGTGAGTAATGGAAGGCTATGGAGTCCCCACAAAATAGAATAACCCCCAGACTGTAAAACTGGAGAATAAAACATTTGGAAGCAAGCAATGTTGTTTGCCACATTCTGCACAACTTAACAATGCTGACAGGATGTTTCCCCTCATGGGAGAGTCCAGGACCAGAGGGCATAGTCTCAGAATAAAGGGGCGCCAATTTAAGACTGAAATGAGAAGGAATTTATTTTCTCAGAGGGTTGTGTGTCTTTGGAACTCCTTGCCACAGAGAGCTATAGGGGACAGAATCCTTGTGCATATTTAAGCTGAGATTGATAGATTTTTGATCAGTAAGGGAATCAAGGGTTACGGGGAAAAGACAGGAAAGTGGACGTGAGGAACGTTGGATCAGCCATGATCCTATTGATTGGCGGAGCAGGCTCGAAGGGCCAAACAGCCTACTCGTGTTCCTATTTCTTATCATAGAAATCATAGAAACCCTACAGTGCAGAAGGAGGCCATTCGGCCCATCGAGTCTGCACCAACCACAATCCCACCCAGGCCCGACCCCCACATATTTACCCGCTAATCCCACTAACCTACGCATCTCAGGACTCTAAGAGGCAATTTTTAACCTGGCCAATCAACCTAACCCGCACATCTTTGGACTGTGGGAGGAAACCGGAGCACCCGGAGGAAACCCACGCAGACACGAGGAGAATGTGCAAACTCCACACAGACAGTGACCCGAGCCGGGAATCGAACCCGGGACCCTATGGGACCTTATGGTCTTGTGGAGGAAATACTAGCAGCTAAGGAAGAATTGGAAGGTGATGGAGCACCACATGGAGGAGGGCCAGAAGGAACACAATGCAGATAGGGAATCCAGGGCATTTAACAGACCAGTGATCCACTCGGTCACCTTACCTGAAAAGTCACCCAGAGCCCTTCGCATTGACAATTTACCTTTTGTTTGATTTCTGAATCTGTTTGCTATAGCAATGAAAATATCAATTTGTAGCTGCTTTTCAGATTCCAAGTGATTTTTGTTATATGGGCTGCACAGGTGGACGGGAATCATGGAGGTTCATCAAAAATGGACCAAGGCAGTACAGAAGGTAAGAAACAGGTGCAACAGGCAGCGAAAAAGGCAAATGGTATGTTGGCCTTCATAATGAGAGGATTCGATTACAGGAGCAGAGATGTCTTGTTGCAATTATACATGGCCTTGGTGAGGCCACATCTGGAATACTGTGTGCAGTTTTGGTCTCCTTATCTGAGGAAGGATGTTCTTGCTCTGGAGGGAGTTCAGAGAAGGTTTACCAGATTGATTCCTGGCGTGGCAGGACTGATGTATGAGGAGAGATTTCGTCAGTTAGGATCTCATAGAAACCTATTAAAATCTAACAGGACTAGACAGGGTAGATGCAAGAAGGATGTTCCCGATGGTGGGGATGTCCAAAACCAGGGGTGACATTCTGAGGATACAGGGTAGACTATTTAGGACAGAGGAAGGAGACATTTCTTCATTCAGATAGTAGTGAGCCTCTGGAATTTGCTACCACAGGAAGTAGTTCAGGCCAAAACATTGTATGTTTTCAAGAAGCAGTTAGATATAGCACTTGAGGCGAAGGGGATCAAAGGATATGGGGGAAGGCGGGATCAGATTATTGAGTTGGATGATCAGCCGTGATCAAATGAATGGCGGAACAGGCTCAATGGGCCAAATCCTGCTCCTATTTTCTATGTTTATGTTTCTATGTCTATGTTTACCTTCAGATGATAGAACGCCAGTATTGATGAAGCTGCATCCATCCAAGGAGGGGTTTATGTCTATCTGCGAGATGTTTTCAGGGGAGATAAATTCTAACTGTATGAGTGACCATCCTATGCCTGTGGCACTGACGGCCACAGTGGTCTTAACATTCCATGCTTCAGGATCCATTCATGTTCAGTAGCAGATGTCTGTGTGATCTTGCAGTCATCGGCCTGTGTCCTCAACAGGCTGATGATTGCAAGATCACACAGACATCCCCTACTCTACTCCTGATAGACCTATGACTATGTGGCCAAATTTCCCTCCAACTCGATTTTCAAGTTTGCTGATGATATCACCATACTGCGTCGGATCTCAAACAATGACGAGACAGAGTACAGGAATGAGATAGGGAATCTGGTGAATTGGTGCGACAACAATAATCTCTCCCTCAATGTCAACAAAACGAAGAAGATAGACATCGACTTCAGGAAATGTAGTGGAGAACATTCCCCTGTCTACATCAATGGGGACAAAATAGAAATGGTCAAGAGCTTCAAGTATTAAGGTGTCCAGATCACCAACAACTTGTCCTCATCCCCTCATGCTGACACTATAGTTAAGAAAGCCCACCAACGCCTCTACTTTCTCAGAAGACTAAGGAAATTTGACATGTCAGCTACGACTCTCACCAACTTTTACAGATGCACCATAGAAAGCATTCTTTCTGGTTGTATCACAGCTTGGTATGGCTCCTGCTCTGCCCAAGACCACAATAAACTACAAAAGATCATGAATGAAGCCCAGTCCATCACACAAACCAGCCTCCCATCCATTGACTCTGTCTACACTTCCCGCTGTCTCAGAAAAGCAGCCAGCATAATTAAGGACCCCACACACTCCGGACATTCTCTCTTCCACCTTCTTCCATTGGGAAAAAGATACAAACGTCTGAGGTCACGTAGCAACCGACTCGAGAATAGTTTCTTCCCTGCTGCCATCAGACTTTTGAATGGAGCTACCTCGCACTAAGTTGATCTTTGTCGACACCCTAGCTATGACTGTAAGACTACATTCTACACTCTGTCGTTTCCTTCTCTGAACGGTATGCTTTGTCTGTATAGTATGCAAGAAACAATTCTTTTCACTGTATACAATACATGTGACAATAACAAATCAAATCAAATCAAATCAAATTTATTGCAAATTAGTAATGATGCATTGTTTAGTTCATAAAGTTTACCATCGATGACGACAGCCAGCCAAGAGCCCAGGAGGCTTTGAAGCCATTGCAGTATTCCATAAAGTGCAAGGGGCCATCAACTGCACACAAGTGTCCATTGAGGCACTTATGGGCCAGCCAGGGGCACTTATGAACCAGAAAGGTTTTCACTTGTGCAGATAGTATGTGTTCACCATCTGCGCATCCTGTAAGTATGGGAGTAGCCATGATGCCTTCATCCTCAGGTACTTCCAGATGGCATGGTTGTTCATGCCCCCATTGCAACTAGGTGGTTGGTTAACAGGAGATAATGGCTATCTGTTAAGGAGGTAACTCAAGCTGCCCATCAGACACCCATGCTGTGGCTTTACCCAACAATGAGAAAAATTGCCCAGGTATGTTCTGTACTCAAAAAAACAGGATGTATCCAACCCGGCCAATTACTGCCCCATTAGTCTACTCTCGGTCATCAGTAAAGTGATGGAAGGGGTTGACAACAGGGCTATCAAGCTGCACTTGCTCAGCAAAAACCTGCTCACTGATGTTCAGATTGGGTTCCGCAAGGGCCACTGAGCTCATCTTATTACAGCCTTGATTCAAACATTGACAAAAGAGCTGAACTCCAGAGGTGAGATGAGAGTGACTGCCCTTGATATCAAGGTTGAATTTGACCAAGTGTGGCATCAAGGAGCCCGAGCAATGGAAATCGGGAAAACTCTCTGTTGGTTGGATTCATATCTGGCACAAAGGAAGATGATTTTGGTTGTTGGAGGTCAGTCATCTCAGCTCCAGGACATCACTGCAGGAGTTCCTCAGGGTAGTGTCCTAGGACAAAGCATCTAAGCTGCTTCATCAATGACTTTCCATCCATCATAAGGTCAGAAGTGCGAATATTCGCTGATGGTTGCGCAATGTTCAGTATCATTCCTGTCTCCTCAGTTACTGAAGCAATCCATGTTCAAATGGAATAAACACAGTAAGAAGTTTAACAACCCCGGGTTAAAGTCCAACGAGTTTATTTAGTAGCAAAAGCCACAAGCTTTCGGAGCCTTAAGCCCCTTCTTCAGGTGAGTGGGAGTTCTGTTCACAAACAGGGCATATAAAGACACAAACTCAATTTACAGAATAATGGTTGGAATGTGAATACTTACAGCAAATCAAGTCTAATGGAATAAAACAGGGACAATATCCAGGCTTGGGCTGACAAGTAGCAAATAACATTCACATCACACAAGTGCCAGGCAATGACCATCTCCAACAAAAGAGAACTATCCTTCGCCCCTTGACATTCAACAGCATTACCATTTCTGAATCCCGCACTATCAATGTCCTGGGGTTGCCATTGACCAGAAACTGAAGTGAACTAGCTATATAAATACTGTGGCTACAAGAACAGGTCAAAGGCTTGGAGTCCTGTGGCGAATAATTCACCTCATGACTCCCCAAAGCCTGTCCACAATCTTAGAGGTGACATGGTGGCACAGTGGTTAGCACTGTTGCCTCACAGCGCCAGGGACCTGTGTTCGATTCCCGGCTTGGGTCACTGTCTGTGCGGAGTCTGTACTTTCTCCCTGTGTCTGCGTGGGCTTCCTCCAGGTGCTCTGGTTTCCTCCCACAGTCTGAAAGACATGCTGGTTAGGTAAATTGGCCATGCTAAATTCTCCCTCAGTGTACCTGAACTGGCGCCGGAGTGTGACAACTGGGGGATTTTCACAATAACTTCATTGCAGTGTTAATGTAAGCCTACTTGTGACGCTAATAAAAAAATAAATAAAACTTTAAAAAACTTCCAAACCCACAATCTAGAGGGAAAAGAGCAGCAGGTACAAGGGAACATCACCACCTCGAAGTTCCCCTCCAAATCACTCATTATGCTTGACTTGGAAATACTTTGCTGTTCCTTTACAGTCACCGGGTCAAAATCCTGAAATTTCTTCTCAACAGTGCTGTGAGTGTACCTACACCACATGGACACCACCACCTTCTCAAAGGCACTTAGGGATGGGCAATAAATTTTGGCATCACCAGCGAAGCCCATATCCCTTGAATTAATAAAAAAAACTGAGTTCTGCTTTTCCTAGGGCAACAATAGACATGACCATTGATCTGCACAAAATGGGATTATTCTGCCTCGACCAATCGACTATAGTCTTGCAGTATGCATTGACTCATGTCTCTTTGATCATTGTTTGAATGCTCTGCACAACTTGGAATTGCAGAGTAGAAAAGAACTGGCAGACAAGGACGTTGAGGACCACCAATCCTCAGATGACAACTGGAGTGATGACTCAGAAGAGGACCATCAGGATGCAGAGAAGCATGCAGAGCCACATTAGGGCCTGTACAGAATGCGTAACAGAAAGACATGGAAGGCACTGGTATTGAGATGGTTCAGTTAACGTTTGGAGGCGTCTCCCAGCCAGCATTATGGAGACTTCATTTGACTTTGTCCACCCTACATATTTTCCATACTTCCCAACACTGCCCATATCCAAGAGACTCATATCAACATTCCTCCCTTTGGAGGGTCTCTGATGTCCATCCAGAAAGATCGTGGCATTGTCACCTGATCACTCAAATGGGCTTGAGATCTCTCGTAAAGGTGACATAGTGATAGAGGGTGATAATCATTCAATAAAGTGCATGATAACAAATTAGCACTTAGCTGTACACATCCAATATTCACCTCTGATGGTCCTTCTGTGTCTACAGTAATTTCTTCTTTTGCTGCAGCTCTGTAATGATCCCCCATTGCTAGCAGTTGCGCTGGAGGCAGGCTGCTAATACCCTTGATACCTTGTTGGACTGAATGACCTTGGCGGGCATCCTCTGGTTGCCTGAGGTCATGTGAGCGCTAAAATTGTGAGGGCCCTGCACAATGCCAGGAGTCTCCTCTGTTGGCACAACATCCTGAGATCCTGGTGTTACTGGCAGAAAGGAAGAGGAGACACTGTCACCATCAGGAGCGCTCTGAGAGATGCCCCCAGGTGCAGACAGGTGTTGCTCATCTGCCAATATGAGGTTCAATTGGCCCTCCCTGCTTACCTGAGATGAACAGGACCCTAATGATGTCTTGTCCATTTCTCACATTGATAATACCTACCCATGTTAATTGACACTGCAAGATCTTTTGGATCTGAATGTATACCCAGAAACCCCTGATTGAACTGTTGGGTCAGACATCCCAGAAAAATCAGCAACTTTCAATGGAGAAAGCTTTGCATTTAGAGATGTGGGAGATAGCAGCGCACATGGCCTTGACAGACTCCTCAGTTGTCAGTGCTCCACCCAGTTGGTGCTACGGTCCATCTGACGTGCGCACCTACCAAGGTGCTAGTACCTGAGCTGGTTGAAAGTGCAGAGCAACAGATGGACAATGCACCCTCCTCTTCCTCCAAGGTTCAGGGCAGTCTTTCATGGAATAGTGTCTGCTGGGGCCAATGACTGACCTGCTGAAGGAATAAGATGAGTGTTTGCTAATGAACAATGAGGAGGAGGACTGAGTAAAAATACCTGTATCTTGGACAGAGACCTGCAACATGTGACACTTATCACAGAGATGGTCACTTCCACCATTGCAACATACACATCCATCCGAACCAGCCTTCCCTGTCCTCATTGCTGATAAAACATCCCGAGGATACTCACTGTAGTTTAAGGGTCTGGCACATAAAGGATACTGTGGGACTGAGTATAGTGCCACCTACATAGTAACGTAGGAGAGCACATGATCCATACTTGGGGTCAATCTGGTGTTGGACTGAGCCATGTGTCGAAGCAAGCATGGAGACAGCTTCCAGCTTGGACCTTTACTGTATCCATGTACATAGTTTCTAGTGGTTAATAAATACTTACTTTTGAATTACCTGAGACAACAAATACCTTAATAAGACCTACTGAGCAATGGCCACCACCTTACAACCCTCACCACACCCAGCATTAACTTCAGCCTCTTCTCTTGGAACCAATATGGCCCCGTGTTGACTCGTCAGACCCAGGATGTTCTCCACCATCATGGTCAGCACTGCCTTTCACCAGCAAGGCACACCTGGATGACTCATTTTCTTTAAATCTCCTTAAGTGCCTTTGGTTCTATTCCCTTCCTTTCAAATAGAAAACCAAGCTGTTTGTTTACACAAAACAGCCCTTCTCTGTTCCTTGTAGTAGCAGCTGCTTTGTTTCTCCACACAGCAGTAGTTGTTTTGTCTCTCTCCTTCTGTCTCTTAAAAGCTTTACTGTAGGTTTTTGTGTGCCAGTGTGATTTCAGTAGGTTTCTGTTTAGGTTTCACTCCCATAGCAATCAGACCAAATGGACATGTCGCCGAGCTGGGGTTCTTCTGGAATGCACATTTCTACTTTAAGCTAAATGAGACATTTTAAAATACAACCACCTTGGAAATTCTAGCATTCACAACAATCCCCACCACCATAAAATGAAGAAAGCATTACCATAGTAATGATTTTTTTTCCATAACACTATCAAAATGGTACCAAATTACAACATTCTAAACATTTTAACAAACTTATTATACACACTAACGGCACAATTCTCTCCCGTTTTGTCACATTTCATCACAAAACATTCTGTTCTGTCAATATTATGAAGCTTAATGCACAACAAAAACAACCAAATGTGATGACTAAGAATTGAAGTCTTAGAGCCTCAGCTCTGTCACAAATGAGAGTTTATTTTGTCACTGGTCGATTCACTTTCTCCACAAAAGATCTCATTTTGCCAGAACCCTTAGGAACATTAACATACAGAGGGATCTAGGCATGCAGATCCAGTTCCCTAAAAGTGGCAACACAGGTGGCCAAGGTGATTAAGAAGGCATGTGGCATGCTTGCCTTCACCGGCCGGGGCATTGAGTACAAGAGTTAGGAAATCATGTTGCAGCTGCATAAAAACTTGCTTAGGCCGCATTTGCAGTATTACGTGCAGTTCTGGTCACCACACTACCAGAAGGATATGGAAGCTTTGGAGAGAGTGCAAAGAAGGTTCACCAGGATGTTGCCTGGTCATGAGGATGTTGACTCTAAAGAGAGGTTGAATAAACTAGGATTGTTTTTCACTGGAAAGATGGAGGCTGAGGGGAGACCTGATAGAGGTCTACAAAATTATGAGAGGCATAGACAGGATGGATAGTCAGAGGCTTTTTCCCAGGGTGGAGGTGTCAATTACAAGGGGGTACAGGTTCAAGGTGAGGGGTGGAAAGTTTAAGGCAGATGTATGGGGCAAGTTTTTCATGCAGAGAGTGGCGGGTGCCTGGAACGCTCTGTCAGAGGAGGTGGTGGAAGCAGGCACCTTAGCAATATTTAAGAGGCATCTGGATGGGTACATGAATAGGGAGGAATAGAGGGATACAGATTGAATCAGGGCAGAAGGTTTTTTTTAGTTTAGCTAGGTTATCACGATTGGCACGGGCTTGGAGGGCCTGTTCCTGTACTGTACTGTTCTTTGTTTTTTGCTTTACATAATCCATATGATGTTTCCATGTCCTTGATCAAAAGATTGTACCATGATTTTGCACCTCTGATGTTGCTTTTCAAAATCTGCATTGGATTGTGCACAATCCGGACACTGGAATAGCATTTGTGCTGGGTCCAAAGGTTTTACAGTTTATTCCATCAGGTTCACTTTATCAAGAACAACATTGCTGATTTCCGGCAAACCATTTGGTTTCTGGCTATTGGCGACTCTGTCCTTAAATCCAAGGAGAAATCCCTGGCGTAATATTTCCACCCTTGGAATTCAGCCAGTTACCTTTTTTTCCTCTTTAAAGCCAAATATTAAATTGTTGTCAGATTTTCACTCATTAAAACTGTTACTGAACCATTCTGTTTGGTTTTTAACTCCAGTTCGCTATTTTCTTCCTTGTCTGTTTTTTTTAAAGTCCAAGTCGACAAAGAAAGTTTCAACCAGCCAAACATCCAAATTGTCATTTACAAAGATTGAATTCACTTGATCCTGTTTAAATTCAGGATTATTTTTAGTCCTAAATCTTGATTAAACCTTGCGGTGCTTGTTACTGTGGTGAACCATCGTTGGTTCCCACTGTGGGATTGTTCTAATGTTGTTGTTGGGCTAGGGTGGTCCCACTGTGGGATTGTTCTAATGTTGTTGTTGGGCTAGGGTGGGATTGATACACCTGTGGTTGTTACTGTTGTGGCACATCCCAGTCGGGCTCCGCCTCCTGGGAGAGGTATAAGACCCCCTGCTTGGGCGGGACCTCGTCAGTCTGGGATAGTGTGTTAACGTTCTATTAAGTTCCATTGTTAGACAATAAAAGCCTTCTGTTACCGAAGCTTCGTGCCTCGTGTTCAATTGATGCGCATCAGTTACCTGGAGATGCAAGTTTAACACTGCATTCTTTAGTGCAAGAGTTCATTTTTCTGTCAGGTAAATTCCCAAAGTAAGAACTTTGTTAAGATTGCAGGTCTGCAGTGAGACATTAGAAACACCTGAATTCCCACCTAATTCCATCTGGGGCGGCACGGTAGCACAGTGGTTAGCACTGCTGCTTCACAGCTCCAGGGACCTGGGTTCGATTCCCGGCTTGGATCACTGTCTGTGTGGAGTTTGCACATTCTCCTCGTGTCTGTGTGGGTTTCCTCCGGGTGCTCCGGTTTCCTCCCACAGTCCAAAGATGTGCGGGTTAGGTTGATTGGCCATGCTAAAATTGACCCTTAGTATCCTGAGATGCGTAGGTTAGAGGGATTAGTGGGTAAATGTGTAGGGATATGGGAGTAGGGCCTGGGTGGGATTGTGGTCGGTGCAGACCTGATGGGCCGAATGGCCTGTTTCTGCACTGTAGGGTTTCTATGATTCTATGAAGATTACACCAATGGTCAGTGAGGAAAGCTTGATACTCCTTTTTGAAAAAAATTACTTTTGCTTTTCATCCTTTCATTGTGTTCGAGTTTTATCTGATTTCTTTCTAGCAAGGAGGGACTGCTTCTTCATTTTGAAGTTTTAATTTATGTTCAAGAACACATACTTTCAGCTCTATTATGTCAACATTGGATACAGCTGTTCTACTTTCCTTCAAAGCATTCCTTTCCTTTTTTTCATCATTAGTTTTGAGTACTATTGTTGGTTCATATATGGTTCACCTCACCTTGCTCATGTTTTCCCACTATTTTAATTCAGATGGCTTATGCCAACCCCAACCAAAATCATAGAATCATACAGTGCAGAAGAGGCCCTTCGGCCCACCAGGTCTGCAGTGAGACATTAGAAACACCTGAATTCCCACCTAATTCCATCTGCCAGCACTTGGCCCATAGCCCTGAATGTTATGATGTGCCAAATGCTCATTCAGATACTTTTTAAAGGATGTGAGGCAACCCGCCTCTACCACTCTCCCAGGCAGCGCATTCCAGATCATCACCACCTCTGGGTAAAAAAACCTTTTCCTCACATTCCTCCCTAAACCTCCTGCCCCTCACCTTGAACCTATGTCTCCTCATGACTGACCCTTCAACTAAGGGGAACAGCTGCTCCTTATCCACTCTGTCTATGTCTCTCATAATTTTGCACAGCTCAATCAGGTCGTCCCTCAGGCTTCTCTGCTTCAACGAAAATAACCCAAGCCTACGCAACTTCTCTTCATAACTTAAATATTCCATCTCAGGCAGCACCCTGGTGAATCTCCTCTGCAGCCCCTCCAGTGCAATCACATCCTTCCGATAATGTGGCGGCCAGAACGGCACACAGTACTGTAGCTGTGGCCTCGCCAAAATTCTATACAACTCCAACATGACTTCCCTCCTTTCGCAATCTATGCCTCAATTGATAAAGGCAAGTGTCCCACAGGAACATGAATAGGCTATTGACCACTCAAGCCTAATCTGCCTTTCAAGAAGATAGTGGCTGATCAAATTTGGCCTTAACTCCACTTTCCTACCTGCCTTCCATAACTCTTGACTCCCTCATTGATCAAAAATCTGTCTAACTCAGTCTTGGACATATTCAATGTCACAGCATCCTCTGCTCTCTATGGAAGAGAATTCAAAAGAATAATGACCCCTTGAGAGAACAAATTTATCCTCACCTCAGTCTTAAATGGGAGACTCCTTATTTTTATATGGTGCCCCATAAAAATCATAGAAAGAAATCATGGAAGCCCTACAGTACAGAAAGAGGCCATTCGACCCATCGAGTCTGCACCGACCACAGTCCCACCCAGGCCCTACCCCCATATCCCTACATATTTTACCCACTAATCCCTTTAACCTACGCATCTCAGGAGACTAAGGGGCAATTTTAGCATCGCCAATCAACCTAACCCGCACATCTTTGGACTGTGGGAGGAAACCGGAGCACCCGGAGGAAACCCACGCAGACACGAGGAGAATGTGCAAACTCCACACAGACAGTGACCCAAGCTGGGAATCGAACCCAGGTCCCTGGAGCTGTGAAGCAGCAGTTCTAACCACTGTGCTACCGTGCCACCCCCATAAGTTCTAGATTCTCCCACGGGGGGAATATCCTCTCAGCATCCAACCTGTTGCGCCCTCTCAGAATGTTAAGTTTCAATGAGATCATCTCTCATTCTTCTAAACTTCAATGAATATAAGCCCAACCTGCTTAACCTTTCCTCATAAAACACACAAAAGTCCATTGACCTCTGGCGGGATTCTCCGGTTTTGGATCAAGCACGGACGGAGAATCCCATCCTTCATCTTTAAACAGAAAACCTCTATAATTACCTCCACCCTGTCCAACCCGAGTAGTAACTTCAGGCGAACCTACTGGTTTGTCATCATCTTTCCCCACTGGGACAGTGTTTTCTGGAAGTGCACTGTGAAACCTTCAGCAAGCAAATGTCCAACATTCAGCCTTCACATGTCCTTTTTATGACAAAGATAACGTCTTGGTACCCTGGAATCAACCTTAACCTCTGAACTGTCTCTCTTACTATTCTGAGGGAGGCCTGTTTCTTCCACCAAGCCATTATCCTCACTATGATCAGATCTCTTATCTTACTAGTTTCTCTGTGTAACATGCTTACCTGGCAACTCATCATTTGCATTACCACAACCTCCCTTATCTTAGAAATTTTATTATCTCCCAGATAAATAACTATTCCCAAAGGGGCACTTGTTAAATTCTTACATTAGCATCATGTCTCTCAGATTTTCAAAGTCTGGTTCAACCTTCATCGTTCCATGCCACCTATCAAACACCATGGCCAGGATTCAGGCTAGGTGACAACAACAGGGGCCTTTTGCGAAATTCGCGACCAGCATCGGGCCAGTCGAGTGTCTCTGAGGGGCTTTATTTAGTGTAATCAGCTCTGCGCCGGAATTTCCTTATGATTAGCGGGCCCGGGATGGTATTCTCTGGGCCTGCTAGCGTCTCTCTGCTTCCCTCTCCCGGGGGGGCCGGGTTGGCCATGGGAGGGTGGGGTGGGGTCAGGCCTGGTCATCGGTGGGGGAAAGAGGGGGGGGGTTGAGGCTGGCTAGCGGGAGGATGGGGGTAGATTGGAATTGGCCCATGGGGGAGATCGGGGCTGGCCCGGGGACAGGTGGGGGTAGGTCTGGTAGGCCAGCGAACGGGGGGTGGGGGGGTCAAGAAAGCCGGTGATCATGGGGCTTCCGGGGAAGGTCAGCGATCGGGGAGCAGTCGGGAAGGCCAGCGATCACAGGCCAGCGATGGGGGGAGCCAGTGCGCATGCGCCGATCTCCACACTGACAGATTGGCGCATATACAGTGGCCCATTCAGCACTATGCTACTGACCTCTCAGGCAGGATGAGGCCCTGCCCTCCGCCTTTCAGCATGAATCCCTCTGAGGCACTCTGCATTGCACAGAGTGTCGGAGATTCATAGGCATGCCCAAAAAACGGGCAGGAAATTCTCCCGTTTTCCTGCCCGTTGGGTGCCGAGTTTTGTTTTGGGAGAATCCTGGCTCATGTCCTTTTTCTAGTAAATTCTACAGAAGTCTGACTCTGTTTCTTTCTTAACTTTCTGTCTGTAAGCCTCTGGTACTAACACATGAGCATTAAAAGCAGCAGTTTTCACCATATCATGGTCACCATATCATAGTCACGAGTCACGAGACTGCTCATCTGAAAGCCTCCAATGCCTTTTCAACCAACACACACTGCAGTAAAACAGTCCAATTTTCTCTTGCCCATTGCAGCTTTGTGGCAATTTTCTCAAATGACACAAAATGCATTTCAACTCCTTCCTCACCTAATTTAGGAACTGAGTGAATACTCCTTGCCAAATCCACACCAGGAGTTAATTCTGTGTCATCCCAAAGTTTTCCCACCACCTGTGTATAGTAGGGTTTGTGAATTTTGTTCATAAAGTGGACAATGGGTGAGTTAAAGCCGGATAAAGGGGTGAGAATGAGATGGGTGAGGGTTGGGGATGAGGATGGGGATAGGGTGAGAGTGGGTTTAAAGTGGTCAGAAGGTTCAACTGTATATAGATGAGCTGCTGATTGCTTCAGAAGAACCAAGCCAAGGTTTTTCGGAAACAGAGGCCTGCTCTGGACTAGGCCCCACTTCCATTCCCATGACATGACCGAGAATCAGGATTAGTCTCATTTCCTGATTTCCACCTCCCATAGGAAAATCCAGCCCAGTGAGTGTCTCATATGAAGCTTGTTCATCGAGCAGATGTGTTGAAAACTGTAAAACAAGCAAGATGGACTGAGGATGGGGTGGTGAGGGGCGTAAAGGGAAGTGTTTGGGATGTAGAACCATAGACAATTACAGCTCAGAATCAGGCCTTTTGGCCCTTTTGTCTGTGCCGAACCATTTTTTGCCTAGTCCCACTGACCTGCACTTGGACCATATCTCTCCACACCCCTCTCATCCATGAACCCGTCCAAGTTTTTCTTAAATGTTAAAAGTGACCCCGCATTTACCACTTTATCCGGCAGCTCATTCCACACTCCCACCACTCTCTGCGTGAAGAAGCCCCCCCTAATATTCCCTTTAAACTTTTCTCCTTTCACCCTTAACCCATGCCCTCTGGTTTTTTTCTCCCCTAGCCTCAGCGGAAAAAGCCTGCTTGCATTCACTCTATCTATACCCATCAAAATCTTATACACCTCTATCAAATCTCCCCTCAATCTTCTACCCTCCAGGGAATAAAGTCCCAACCTATTTAATCTCTCTCTGTAACTCAGCTTCTCAAGTCCTGGCAACATCCTTCTGAACCTTCTCTGCACTCTTTCAACCTTATTTACATCCTTCCTGTAACGAGGTGACCAAAACTGTACACAATACTCCAAATTCGGCCTCACCAATTCCTTATATAACCTCACCATAACACTCCAACTTTTATACTCGATACTCCGATTTATAAAGGCCAATGTACCAAAGGCACTCTTTACGACCCTATCCTATGTGTGAAGAAGGGTGTAGTGGGAGGAGTTGTTAGTGCTTGTACAAATGATGGTATATGAGAAGGGAATGGCTTTAGGGTCCTGTGTTCATAAAGAAGTGGAAGAATGAATGTGCTTGTAATGAGAAAGCGAGGTGTTGTAATGTGTCCTTGTGAGACAAAGCTGAATTGGATTGAACCTGGCACTCGCCTGTCAGCTCCTCACCTGCCCTGAATTAAAATCAGAACTACTGGTCAGCAGGAAAATTAATTTGACAATTGATACTAATAAAGGCAGATAAAATGTGCTTTTATGAGTGAATTCTGCAAAGAGAAGTGTCTGGATATGCACCTCTTGTGCTGCAACCTGCAGGGCTATTGACCAAATGCTGGAAAGTGGGGTTAGGTTGGTTGACTCATTTTTCGGTTGCATCAAACATGATGGGCCTCTTTCTGTGCTGTAAACATTCTATGATTCTAGCTTATTTCTTTGAAAACTGCATGTAATTTATCCCCCATATTACCAACAATAAGGAAGTACTGTCAATGAAAAGATCTACCCAATAATCCTCCTCCTTTTAAGTGTTGTTTTTTGAAGGTAACATCTAATGGCATGTGTTATAAGTTTTCTTGGCTTTAAACTCACACTATGCTGGAAATAAAGACCAGTCAGATGGAAGCAACATGATCACTATTGAAGTCTTTTTGATGTCATGCTAACTGCTGTTAGCAACCATATCTTGAAAGGAGACCTATGTGTATGAAAAAAAACTAGGAAAAATAGAGGCATGCAATCAGGAACACAGCTACGGTTAAATGTTCAGTACATTCTCATTTTATATCATGAAGCGTAATAAGTCTAGTTCAGTCAGGGACATTTATAAATCCTCTCAGATGCAATGAGAGAACAGTTGATCACTTTGCTGTTTGCTTTGACTAAGTGTAAATGCAACATAAATTCTATAGAGAGCATTTGCTTTACTGGCTTATGAGGAATCGTGCATTGAAAAGTGATGCACAGCAGCACTGACTAATGTTTGCCGGACCTCTCAAAAATCATAACAGAGTTAAATGGAGTGCAATATTTCTACTGTTAACTACCACACAGCTGCCATATGATACCTAAGTATGAAACATACCACCGCTGCCTTTTATAAAACCAGGGAGTGTTAGACAGACTAAAGTTTTGGCGGGACTGTTTTTGGAGAGCAAGTAAGTGAACATGTTCACTTGACATGTCAACTTACCATTTCTCTTTCAGCCTCTAAACCATTTCATGTGTATGTTCAGCGTTTTCTGTTTTGCTATCAGGTTTTTGGCATTCCACACTTTTCTTGTGCTATCTTTCATATAGTCGTCACAATTCAAGAACCTTTATTAATCATTAGGCACTTCATTTGTTGCATTTACTCTTTAAGAAGAAGGAAGAACTTACATTTGTATATTTAAATTGAAGTCATATCCTCAGGACACTTCAACATGCTTCCCAGCCAATGAATTAAAGAGCAATCACTATTCATGTATAGACACATCATTTACTTTGGGTATTGAATATTTTGAGTCAAATCTTACTGGGACAAAAGAAACCGTGTTAATGCCACATGCCTTTATTGGTATGCATATTGGCAAGTTCAAGGGATTGAAAGATGCACTGTAAGTTGCAAATGCCCAGAACTAGTTGGTTGGCTTATGGCTCTTGCTGGATTTGCTGGATTTATGCATTCATTTCCCAAAGGCACCTGTTAAGTAACTTTTTTAATGATCACTGTTAATGTAATATGAGTCAACCTCTCTGTCCCAGAAAGGGAACATTTTAAAATCTTCAATCTCATTCATGAAGATTTAAAAAAAACAATTGTAAAATGTTTTCCTTACTTTTTCTTTCTCTTTTTTCTCTCAATCATAATCAAGGCCTCTCCAGATCTCATCTGCTCCCCAAAATGCGCCTACTTAAACAGCCCAAAACCTGCTGCCTACCACTTATTCGGGGAACTGTAGCCAATCTGCCTCTCCTCCTGCTCATTGGCACTTGGCGAAGAGCAGAACAGTGTTTTAATTGTTCTTGTAGGAAAGTTCTTACCAGCTGATGTTCCTCAGTGCTCCTCCTCCCCCCACTCCAATCCCCACACTAACTTCCCCCATCACCCCATCTTAGTGAGCTTTCTGTTTCTTTAAGGTCAACTAGGGCCGCCATCTCTGGTTTTATCAAATGGCATTCCTCTTCGAACTTTCTCAGCCAAACACTCTCCTCATAGCCATATCTGCTACATTTTTACAACTAATAAATTAAAATTTTCCAAAAAAACAAAAACCGATCTTGGCGTTGCTTGCAGCAGAGTCCAGATAACTAATTTTGGGAAGACAATCCTTGAGGATTGAGAACCTTAAGTTCGACTGAACTCCATGCAGATGCCATTGGATTTCAACCCCAAGGCTGCGACCAACAATTTGCCTGTCAGGGTGTAGTTCACTGTGCACTGAAATTAACTGTAACCATGAGAAACATTCAGGGTTCACATTGATTACATCATGCAGGTGATAAGTTCACACCCTCCTCTTCTCGACTGATGTAGGTGAACGTTCACCCCCAGGGCTGTGACGGTGTCGAAGGAATCGTACTCTATATTTAAGCACTGTTGTGCATTGGGAGTGTAAATTGTTGATATTGTTTCCACTAGTGAAAAAGACCTCCATTGACCAAACATTAGGGGGGCAATCTTACCTGCTTGTCATGCCAGTCGATTGGCATGGCTAGCTGGTAAGATTGCGAGAGAGGCAGCTCCTGGTTTTTTGCCTGTCACGATGATACTGGCACTGGATTGCCGGCGTGATTAGCTGGTAAGATCGCGCCCCCCAATTTAAATATTAAAATCTAAATTTAACTATTATTATTGAGTCCGGAAAGGAATTGTCCAGGCTCACTTGCCTTAACTGCCTCGCTGGTGAAGTTCCTCACCGGCGAGGATCACGTATGGTCCCCAAGAATGAGGACCAGACATGATGGCCTTGCGGTGAGACTGGAGGCAATTGAGGCCCCCCCATGTGGAGGGAGGGGGAGGCAGTGCCCTTTGGGCAGTGCCCCTTAGGTAGTGCCAGCCTGGCACTGCCAGCCTGGGGCCCTGGCAGCCAGCCTGGCACTCTGGCACTGCCCACTGGGTACTGGGCAGTGTCAAGGGATGGGGCCTAAGGGGAGGGGGCAGGCCCTAAGAGGAGGGGGCAGGGCTTGAAAGGAAGGCTGTGCGTGGGGAGCTGTGCACCCTGCAATCAGGGATTGCCAGGATAATGATTGACCAGGGAGGTGGGTGATGGTGAACAGGGCCATGATCGGATGGGAGGGGGGAGGTGATTAAGAGTTGGGGGAGTGTCAGATTCCCAGTATACTAACTGTGTACACTTTACACAGTTCACTGGGACATCTTACACATGCGTGATAGCGCCCTCTAGCAGCCAGCAGCCGGATTCCCAGCGAGAATAGGCTCTGTCCACTGCTCCTACTGGCACGAATCACACTTTGTCTCATTTTTTTCTCTAAGTGGGATAAGATTTAAATTCTTCTCTCACCAAAAAAATGTGAGCGATTCTCTCCTGTTTTCACGCTCGTTCGGCACTAAGAATTTTTTTTGGCAAGATCGCCCCCGGGTTTCTACTCTACATAATAAGGGCAAAGAAAAATCACCCGACATGATCTTATTTGGAAAATGAACATGAGCAATTCTTACATTATCATATTGAAATGTGGGTTCCTGAGCTGCTGGCATCAACCAAATGTATTATCAAAAAAGACAACTCTGGGAGGTTGTACCATGCTCAGCACCACCTTTTCAAGAGCAATTAGGAGGTGGGTAACAAATCATAGAGTCATAGAATCCCTACAGTGCAGAGGGAGGCCTATTGGCCTATTGAACCTGCACTGACAACAATCCCATCCAACCCCTATCCCCGTAACCCCACACATTAAGCTACTAGTTCCCCTTGACACTAAGGGGCAATTTAGCATGGCCAATCAATCTAACTCATACATCTTTGGAGTGTGGGAGGAAACTGAAGCACCCAGATGAAACCCACATCGACATAGGGAGAACGTGCAAACACCACACAGTCACCCAAGGCTGGAATCGAACGCGGATCCCTGGCCCTGGGAGGCAGAAGTGTTAACCATTGCGCCACCATGCCAGTATCCATGTTGTCCGTGTCATCAACACTCACACCTCGTGTACAGATGAAAAAGAAGACACAATGCCATCAGGATAGATTTGTTCCTGCAGGGTACACGTAGGATTAGATTGATATTCAGGAGTAATGTTTAATTTACCCATTCAGGGCCAGAAGAAACTATGCCAAACCCTTTCTTGGATAATGAGGGAACTTCAGTTTGGTAGGGTCTTACATACTGCGCATTGTATAAAGTTTTGAAGGATTTCAGTATTTTCTTATTCATCATAGAGTCATACAGTGCAAAAAAGGCCCTTCGGCGCATTGAGTCTGCACTGATAATAACTACCACTAAAATTGCACTAATCCCATTTTCTAGCACTTGTCCCATATCCATGAATGTTATAATGTTTCAAGTGCTCATCCAAATACTTTTAAAAGATTGTAAGGTTTCCGGCCCCCACTACCTTCCCAGGCAGATTCCCACCACCCTCTGAGTGAATTTTGTTTTCTCAAATCCCCTCTGAATCTCCTGCCCCTTCCCTAAACTATGCCCCCCTCGTGATTGCCCCCCTCAATCAAGGGGAATAGTTGCTTCCTATTCACCCTGTCCATACCCCTCATAAGATTATGCACCTCAATCATGTTCCCCCTCAGCCTTCTCTGATCTAAAGAAAATAATCCAAGCCCAACTAGTCTCTCCTTATAGCTTAAATGCTCCATCCAAGGCAACATTCTGGTGAATCTCCTCTGTACCCCTTCAAGTGTAATCACATCCTTATATATTCATCAAGGAACCTTTTACTTTTTTGCAACTTCAAGGCTATTCAAGCAAACCAAAACATCTGCATGTATTTAGGTTTTGGAAGAAGATTAGATTGCACCTCGTGAAAATTACTCCAAACTCAACTCCTATTCCTCCTTGCCAAAGATAAAGTTTATTTATTCAAAAGGTTAAACATTGTCCTTTCATGTCTGAGACCTTAGTTCAAATCCAGCTCTGATAGATTGAAAATCTCTTGTTTGCTGTCTGTAAATGAAATAAGGTTTATGTAATCTGGTTCTGGGCCAGCCATCAGTGCTAATTCATCACTAAACAGCGAGCTCATCCAGAGAGTCCACAACAAAAGTTAAGAAATGGAAAGTGCTTCTGAAGTTAGGGTTCAGTAGAGAGTGCTTTTAGTCTGCATCTAACCATGACTAAACCTGACATGACTTCATGAAACCAGGATTTTGTTGGGCCCATAAGGGTCTCACCCATTAGTCAGAGAACTGACAGTGAGCCTCTATCAGTTCCTTGGCTCGACAAAATCAAGTACCCTTCAGGTACTTAATTGGCTACCATCAGGCCTTCCCTGCGATTGAGGCCTTGGTGTAGAAGTCACATTGACATCATTGCTGCCTCTGCCAGTGGACACAGTGGCTGCTGGCGACATTGCATCCATCCAAGACTCAGAATTGCAGAGGAACCCCACGTGGATGAAGCCAAGATGGGGATGGTGGGAGAGGGGAGGGGGGTTCTATTTTTTATTCATTCCTGGGACATGGACGTTGCTGGCTGGCCAGCATTTGTTGCCCATGCCTAGTTGCCCGAGGGCAGTTGAGAGTCAACCACATTGCTGTGGCTCTGGAGGCCAGACCAGGTAAGGATGGTAGATTTCCTTCCCTAAAGGACATTAGTGAACCAGATGGATTTTTCAGATAATCAACAATGGTTTCATGGTCTTCAGCAGATTCTTAATTCCAGACTTTTTTTTATTGAATTCAAATTCCACTATCTGCCATGGCGGGATTCGAACCCGGATCCCCATAACATTAGTTGAGTTTCTAGATTAATAATCTAGTGATAATACCACTAGGCCATCATCTCCCTCATCGAGGGAGGCAAGGGCAGATGGGTGGCTTTCAGGAGCCACACCCCTGCCCAATGCCGGGTCCTTCAATTGGGCATAGGTAGTGAAGGACTATCAACTACAACAGCAAACCCCCCCGCCCTCCTTCCCCACGCAATAGCTGCTGGCAAACATGACGGGCTTTGAGAAAACCATACGGCCGCCATTGAAACCTGAGCCACCATAAAATTGCAGTGGGCTCAAGAATAATGGGTGTCAATTGATTAATGAACCTAATTGTCATCATGCCACTCATGACCGGGAATCCTGCATCAGTTCCTTGCGCCCTCCGATTTTCTTGCCACTGACTGATGCACAGCCTTTCCCACCAGCCACCAATGTTCCGTTAGCCGGGCTGCATAAAATCCAGCCCTGGGTACCTAAAATGGAAAGCATTTCATTCCCAGACACAAGCACCCTTCCCTTGAACAAACACAAATAATCATACAGAGAAAAATCATTAAACAGTGTGCTGATCATGTCCAGAATTCCACAACATTACAACTATCTGGTTATCTGTGTTTCTTGTTTATCAGAAGCTCTGTTTTGTCTGTAAAAGTTCAGGTACAAATGTTGCATTTGTGTTTATTGGCCTACTTAGACATATTTTAAAGTACCAAAGTGCATCCAGAAATTTAACATGGAAATGGAAAACTTTGGTTGATTTTTTTTGCAAAGTGGATATCATTCATAGGAATATAGGCATCGGTGTAGGCCTTTCAACCCCTCAAACCCATTCACTGAAATCATGGCTGATCTGTACCCAACTCAATTGCCCATCTTTACTTGCTATTCCTTAACACCCTTGTACAACAAAACTCTATTGTTAATGCAAATGGAAAATGCAAGAGAGAAACAGTGAGTTAACGTCCATGATCATGTGAGGGGTGGGGAAGAGATTAATTTGATGAAGAATAGGTGGATGCCTTCTTTATTTCTTTTGGAAGGGTAGCCTAGCAGTTAAAGTGACCGACTCTCAGATTGAACTCAGATTGCTGACCTGCAAGGAAGATTTACTTATTACCCTCTCAGGGTCTTCTAAACTCTTACAAAAGATCTCCATTAACCAGACTGTAGGGTCATCTGTCTGCACTGGTATTTCAGCCTCCACAGACAGTTTGCCTGGCCATAGACTGAGTTACCACACAGTCAGGGAGAATGCTAAACACTTTTCCCTGCAGCTCTTGTGTCTCCTTCAATAATATTTTTTATTTTATTTATTAGTCACAAGTAAGGCTACATTAACATTGCAATGAAGTTACTGTGAAATTCCCCTACCCATACCTTGGCATTTACTGCACTCTCTGGTGGAAAGACCATGCCTGTTCCCAGTGGCAAACTTTGGCTGGCCCCTGTATTCCTCATTATCACTTTCAGCTTACTTGCCTCACTGTGAGGAAATATGGACACTCATGTTTTTGATAGAAAATCCTTGTAATTCTCAGGGTTTCTTTCTAAACTCACCTGCACTCGCAGCAGTGCATTTACAAGGATTATCTGCTGTAGTCATTGCCATACCATGGTTGTCTATGTCCATTTTGTGCATGGGTTTTGTGTGCCCCAGCAAATCCCATGGATTTTTCCCACAACTTCCAGCAATCAACACAGAGGTGTCGAGCCCTGTGGCAGTTAAAACGCACAAGCTAGGGGGTTTTCACAGTAACTTCATTGCAGTATTAATGTAAGCCTACTTGTGTCACTAATAAATAAACTTAAACTTCTTGGCCTCACTTCTCTTTTCAGCCTCTTGAACATCCCTGATTTTAATTGCTTCACCATTGGTGGCCTTCAGCCCTAAGCTCCGGAACTCCTTCACTAACTCTCTGGGCACGACCTTACCGGCAGTTCAAGCCCTGCCGCCGCTGCAGCGAGGACAGAGAATTTGCCGTTCAGCTAAATCTCCGTTCACTGCAGCAGGACCAGAAAATCCTGCAGGTGTGAATGGACAGAAAATTCCACTCTTTGTCTCTCAATCTTGCTTTTTTCCATTAAGACTCTTGAGAAAAGCTACTCATCATAGAATCATAGAATCCTACAGTGCTGAAGGAGGCCATTCGGCCCATCAAATCTGCATCGACCACAATCCTACCCAGACCCTGTCCCCATAACCCTATGCATTTACGCTAGCTAGTCCCACTGACACTAAGGGGCAATTGAACATGGCCAATCCATCTAACCCGCACATCTTTGGACTGTGGGAGGAAACCGGAGCACCCGGAGGAAGCACACGCAAACACGGGGAGAATGTGCAAACTCCACAGAGACAGTGACCCGAGGCTGGAATCGATGTGAGGCAGCATTGCTGACCACTGTGCCACCCTGCTGCCCCACTCCTTTGAATAAGTTTTTGGTCATCTGCCCTAATATCTCCTTATGTGACTTGATGTCATACTTTACTTTACAATGCCTCTGTGAAACACTTTGTGACATTTTCTTATGTTAAAAGAGCTAGAAATATAAGTTGTTATTTTGTACATTACTTCATTAATATCGGGCCTTTGAGGCACTATCTAAAGGCAAGTTGTTGATTATGTTGACGCAAGGTGCCTAAAATGAATGTTATTTCATTCACTGGTACTGGTACCACTCATCTTGAACAGCACAAGACTCATAAAAGCTGCACAACATTAGAAATCTTAAAATGGTTAATCATGAACAAGACAGGGAAGGAAAAAATGAAGTTGCATTTATATGAACCGTAGCACATCATTCGGATATGACAAAGGGCTTAACATTCAGTGCAGTTACTGTCATTTTGACAAAATGTCAAGAAGTGGAAATAAATTGG
The DNA here is from genome assembly GCF_964213995.1 of Mustelus asterias. Lineage (NCBI taxonomy): Eukaryota > Metazoa > Chordata > Chondrichthyes > Carcharhiniformes > Triakidae > Mustelus > Mustelus asterias. Next base: position 113,050,967 of record NC_135806.1, read on the forward strand.
TAACTTGACTACTTAAACTTAGGACCAGCCACATAATGGTATCATTTAGTGAGGTTCGGCACTCTCAGTCCCGTTCCTGATGAATATGTAAGGTTTTAACATGTATCCAAAACAAGTTATCACTAGGGCTATGACAGCAGTAGGATATGTAACTGCACATCAGATTAAATAAAACATTTGAAAAGCTCCCTGATTACCCACTCATGGGTAATCGCCAGAGAATGATTCCTGCTGAAGTAATTTGCAGTTTCACAGATTTCAAGTGATTTGATAACAAGGATATTTTTACAAGCTTGGTTTGGCCAAAATAAATTGCTAAGAAAGCCACCAATTATTCTGGTGCCCAAAATTAACTCCAGAGGGTCAAAAAACAGATGGAGGAACCCGCCTGCAAGGTTTTTGACGAGAACAGCAAGGGGTGAAAAGACTTTCAACTTGACAAATCTCTGGAATTTTTTGAGGATGTGACCAGTAGAGTGGACAAGGGTGAACCAGTGGATGTTGTGTATTTGGACTTTCAAAAGGCTTTTGACGAGATTAGTGAACAAAATTAAAGCTCATGGGGGTAATATGTTGATGTGGATAGAGAACTGGTTGGCAGACAGGAAGCAGAGAATGGGAATAAATGGGTCCTTTTCAGAGTAGCAGGCAATGACTAGTGGGGTACCATAGGGTTCAGTGCTGGGACCCCAGCAACTCACAATATACATTAATAATGTGCAGACGACACTAAGCTGGGTAGCAGTGTATGCTGTGAGGAGGATGCTAAGAGGCTGCAGGGTGGCTTGGGACAGGCTGGCTGAGTGGGAAAATACTTGGAAAATGAAATATAATGTGGATAAATGTGAGGTTATTAGACACCTGGTGGCAAAAACAAGAAGGAAGATTGTTATCTGAATGGTGGCAGTTTAGGAAAAGGGGAAGTACAACATGACCTGGGTGTCACGGTGGAACAGCTGCTGAAGGTTAGCATGCAGGTACAGCGGGCAGTGAGCAAAGCTAATGTCATGCTGGCCTTCATAGCAAGAGGATTTGAGTATAAGAGTAAGGATGTCTTGCTGCAGTTATACAGGGTTTTGGTGAGGCCACACCTTGAGTATTATGTGCAGTTTTGGTCTCCTAGTCTGAGGAGGAAATTCTCGCTATTGAGGGCGTCCAGCGAAGGTTCACCAGACCGATTCCCAGAATGGCAGGACTGACATATGAAGAGAGACTGGATTGACTGGGCTTGTACTCACTGGAATTTAGAAGAATGAGAGGGGATCTCATAGAAACATATAAAATCTTGATGGGACTGGACAAGCTAGATGCAGGAAGAATGTTCCCAATGTTGGGGAAGTGCAGAACTAGGGGTCATTGTCCAAGAATAAGGAGTAAGCTATTCAGGACTGAGATGAGGAAAAACCTGTTCACTCAGAGAGTTGTGAATCTGTGGAATTCTCTACCACAGAAAGCTGTTGAGGCCAGTTCATTAGATATGCTCAAGAAGGAGCTGGATGTGGCCCTAGTGGTTAAAGGGATCAAGAGGTATGGAGAGAAAGCGGGAGTGGGATACTAAAAGTGCATGATCAACTATGATCATATTGAATGGTGGTGCAAGTTCGAAGGGCCAAATGGCCTACTCCTGCACCTATTTACTATGTTTCTATTTTAGTCGCAAGTTCAGACTGATGCAGATTACTCAGGAGAGATACAAATAGCTCCAATTAGCAGTGTGCAAATGACTGAGAGCTGCAAATCTCTCAGAGAATCAAACGGCAACTTAAAAAATAAAATTAGAGACTGGCTCTCCTATTCAATACTCCAGAATTATGAATTAAAGATTCAAAGGTAGAGATAATGATCTAATTGAGAACAATTAATGAATGGAGATAAAAGAACTAAGGCCGGAATTTTACCGTCTCGCCCACCCCAGAATCGGGGTCAGCGAAGCTCGCAGAACGGCATTCTCCATTGGTCTCGGGTGGGATCTTACGAGCCTCGGGTGGGCGAGGCGGTAAAATTCCGGCATATGAATATGAAGTACTAAAATTAATGGGGTGAGATGGCATGAATAACATTGTAAGAAGTTTAACAACACCAGGTTAAAGTCCAACAGGTTTATTTGGTAGCAAAAGCCACACAAGCTTTCCAAATAAACCTGTTGGACCTTAACCTGGTGTTGTTAAACTTCTTACTGTGTTTACCCCAGTCCAACGCCGGCATCTCCACATCATGAATAACATTGACAGGAGCATTACAAAATGTCATGCTGTTATGAAATTTCTCTGGTTTTCAGATTTATATTTTGATAATTCAGGCATCTCCCTCTCAGTCGGGAAGGAGAATGACCAAAGTATAAAAGGATTGAACAGGGAAAATGTGTGGGGGAGAGAATTTACAAAGGTGTTACTTACTCCATCTGTATGTGTTTCATAGATCTCACCATCATCACCATCAACTGCCTGCAGGCAATGCAGAAAAATACATGATTCAAACAATACATTTCTACTTAAAAGCACAAAATATTCCTGATACATATAAAGCTAAACATTAACTGTCACATAAAGATAAGAATAATTTCCCATCACTTCCACTTTGAAGCAATTGCCTAAAAATAAACTTGTATTTATTTGGCATCTTTCACAACTTCACAAACGCCCAAAGTGGAATAATGTACTTTTGGATATTGGTGAAATGGAGAAAGGTGACAGTCAATTTGCATAAAGCAGTATCTCAATAGCAATAATATGATAAAGAGCAGGTAATCTGTTTTTCAGGAGTTTGTATTGAGCAATAAATATTGGCCAGCACACAGTGGAGAACCCCACTGCTCTTTGGAATATTGCCATCGCATCCATCAAAAACAGCAAATGGGGAGTTGATCGAACGAATCATTGAAAAGACAGCGGATGGGATTTCCTAGCCTTTCCTGCCAACGGAATCTTTCAGTTCCACTGAAAACAACCCCTGCAGTGGATTCCATGGTAGTGGGACAGGCAACCATGCAAACTTCCCAAGACATTGGCGTGACCAGAAGATTGAAGAGTCAACCTAGACTTTGTCCTCAGGTCTCTGGAGCGAGACTTGATCCCACAACTTTCTGACACAAGGAGAATACCTGAAGGCTCCTTTAACCTTAGAAAATAGTAGAAATCACCATTGTGGAGGTGGGTAAACTCAGTTGGGTTTGAAATATTTAAGCACAATTGTATTAAACTGTGAGTTCTCAGATCTCTCTCTTACTCCTGAAGATATTCATTTGAAACTCCAAAGAGGCGTCCAGAATATTATGGCTCTAATCTTAATGAGACCTCAGGAGAGGTGGTGGAATTGGAGGAAGCAGCTCAGAATGACTTAGATAAAATGTGCAAATGTGTGGGACAACGGAGATGAAATTAGATGCAGCCAAGAATAAAGTGATGCATATTGGAAAGAAAAATCAGTGGCAATGCTCTTCATCAAGTAGCCAAAGGTAAAGCTGAAAGGAATCTTGGAATTTTAATGGACTTAACACTCAACATATTCAACTGATAGAAAGCAGCAATCAACAAATTCAATAGAATGTTAAATTATGTAGCCACAACAGTTTAAAGATTAGAGCCATAATATTCTGGGCGACTGCCTTGGAGTTTCAAACAAATACCTTCAGGAGTAAGAGGAAGATTTGAGAACTCGTAGTTTAATACGATTGTGCCAGGTAAGGCCTGTCAATTGCTATTTAAGTGCATGAAGGACACTTGATTCTGTTGGGCAGCCTCCACGGAACTGATGGGGTTTCTCCGCCAATTCTCTGACTGGTGGCAAGAACATTGTCGGCCCGACAAAATCCCGGCCAATAACTCTGTTTCTCTCTCCACAAATGCAACCTGACCTGTTCAGACTATGATCCAATTATGCTGACTGTAAAGTAGGTGTCAATGTTCTGCCCTTGTCCTATGACTTAAAAGAAGAAGCAAGGTGCGGCTTTTCAGTCCCTTCCTTTGCCTCCTCATCCTGTCCTCGCCAGTGAACTCTCATGGCACAAGACCCATGGTTAGCATTCATTAAGCTTCCACCAGTTCAGATTGGAACCGTGCAGCAGAAATTTACTTTGTATGCAAATGACATTATTCCTTTTTCATGGATGACCCTGAGAGCTCAATTCTTTATCTCCAGTCATTTGCTGAAAGAAATTGCAGGATTACCAAAATACAAAAAACTAATTGAGTAAACAGAATCATTATCACTTTCTGTAATGCAGCATATTTAGTGGGCAGGTCAGGGCCTTTCATCCGTCGGTGCAGACTCGATGGGCCTCTTCTGCACTGTATTATTATGTGATGTTTGATTACATTCCAGTTAAATAGCCTTTTAAATGGTTAGATATTTAGTTGTTCTGCTGCATACTAACAATGATGCAGTGAAATTCAAAGCCATTTAAAATAAACAATATATATATCATGGGTAGCTACCCCTTTCATCCTGAGTAAGAATAGAAACGGTGTGATGAAATTTAATGGTGTCGTCCATTTGCTCGCTTTCTTACTCATGAATATATTTTCAAATTTAAAAAAAAATTCAAATTTAAAAAATCTTTTAGCAGAGTTTTTGCAAAAGTTATTTGGCGGTTGTGGGGGAGGGGTGTGGTGACATAAACAAGGATTAAGCTAACTAACCATGAGCAGAGCCACTTACATATCCCATAGTCCAAAAATGTGCTGGTTAGCTGCATTGGCCATGCTAAATTGCCCTTTAGTGTCCCAGGATGCGTAGGTTAGAGGATTAGCGGGGTAAATATGTGGGGTTATGGGGATAAGGCCTAGGTGGGACTGTTGTCAGTGCAGACTCAGTGGGCCGAATGGCCGCCTTCTGCATTGTAGGGTTTCTATGATTTCTATTTCTATCATTTGTTAAGCTATGCTTTTCAAATGTAGTTCAACTATGTTGTGCTGTGGTGATAAATCCACGCACTCAGCAGTGTACCTTACTGATTGGTATGCAGGAACAGAAACAGGATTTGATTTGATTTATTATTGTCACATGTATTGGGATACAATGAAAAGTATTGTTTCTTGTGAGATATACAGATAAAACATACCATTCATAGAGTGCATAGGGGAGAAGGAAAGGATAGGATGCAGAATATAGTGTTGCAGTTACCAATAGGGTGAGGAGAAAGATCAGTTTAATATATGATAGGTCCATTCAAACATTTGATGGCAACAGGGAAGAAGCTGTTCTTGAGTCGGTTGGTACGTGTTCTCAGACTTTTGTATCTTTTTCCCAACAGAAGAAGGTGGAAGAGAGCATATCTGGGGTGTGTCGGAACCTTGATTAGGCTGGCTGCTTTTCTGAGGCAGTGGGAAGTGTAGACGGATTCAATGAATGGGAGGCTGGTTTGAGTAATTCACTGGGCTACATTCACATCTCTCCTTCTAGGGGCTCTTCCACCATCCAAATAAATCATGGCTGATCTGTACCTGAACTCAATTTAGCTGCTTTTGCTCCATGTCTCTTGATATCCCTACGCAGCAGAAATTTATGCGCCGGAATTCTACCACCCTGCCCGCCATAAAATCGGAGCGGGCGAAAGGTGGACAATGGAAATGTCCATTGACCTCGGGCAGGATTTTCCAGTCTTGCTCAAGCGAGGCCGTGAAATCCCACCCATGATCTCAATTGCCCTAAACAACCTCAGCCTTTTGGAGGAGAGAGTTGCAGACTTCCATTACCCTGTGAGTGCAGAAGTGCTTCATAATTGCAGTTCTAATTTTGAGTTTACGCCCTCTTATTCTGGATTCTCCCCACAAAAGGACAAAAGTTTCTGTGTATTTGCCCTGTTGAATCTCTTCATTATTTTCAATTCCTCATATTAGATCACCTTTCAACCTTCTGAATTATAATACTTATGTTCCTTGAATACAAATCAAGTTTATGCAACTTGTGTCCTCATACGTTACCCTGATGTCATTCAAGTGGGCGTGCACAATAACTCTTCCAAGGTCAAAATATCCTTCTTTAGACTTGGTATCCAAGCTTCTGTACAATTCCCTCATACTTGTGTTTCAAACCTCTTGAAATAAATGGCAACATTTCATTAGCCTTTTTGATTGCTGGTTGTAATAGTGCGCCAGCTTTTCGTAATTTGCGTATATCCATACCTAAATCCTGTTGCTCCTCCTGCAGCTACTCACCATTTAAGGAAATGTTTCAAGAAAATATTTTACAACAGTGTTAGTACGAGTCTCATTTGCAAATCTTAATCATCATGACTGCTTCTTTACCCACTCTATGGCACTATTTTATGACTTTTTGTCTAAGTGTTCGGCGGGCATGGAACTGGGAGAGTTCCAGATCCACTGTTTGGGTGCGTTCTCAGGCTCCCTCATACGCACTCTGGTTACACACCCCCCCCCCCCCCTCTCCCGATGATCGCAGGCAGAGTGGCAGCGCCCTCCCTCCCCCCCACAGACCAACCTGCACATGGCTCCCATCTCCCCCTGGCTCCAATGGCTGTCTGACACCTCCCTCTCTCTCTCCCCTGCCCCCAATCATCACAGAGGCACAGAATTGTGCCCCCCCCCACACACACATTAACACACCTGCCAAATGCTCACTTGGCTTCCCTTCAATGGTAACAGCTAACTGCATTTAACTTGCTGGGATGCTCACCCAAACTTCCTGCAGCTGATCTGTCCTAACAAAGGGCAGCTCCTTAAAAACCCCAAGGATGGACAGACAGGGAAGCAGTGCAGGAAAAAATGTAATCAAGGAAGGCAGCCCCCAGATTCCTGGAATCTGACCTGGCCAGGTTGCTGGATGCAGTGGAGGCAAGGCAGGACACCCTCTTCACCCCAGCAGGACGTCGTCCCAGGGGAAGTGATGGAAAAGGGGCCTGGGAGGCAGTGGCTGCCTCTGTGAGGGCCATGGCACTGGCCGAAAGAATCGGCAACCAGTGCTACAAGAAGGTCAATGAGCTCATCCAGGCAGCAAGGGTCAGTGTTTAACCCCATCTAGCATCTTCCCCCATATCACCCCCAGATCCCGCCACCCCAGCACCCAGCATGCTTCCAGCCCCTGACCCTCATACACCTCCTTCCTTCTCCCTCCCCAAGAGTATCACAGCGATTGCTCACGAGGGCCACCCTCTGATATTCTGCAGGAGTCACGCCATCACTTTTTTCATGGCTCCTGTCCACAAAGGAGAAGAATGCCCATAACTGCCAGAAGAGGGTGAAGACAGGGGGTGGTGAGCCTGACCTCTGAGACCTCACCCCCTTTGAGGAGTGGGCTCTGGAGCTTTCGGGAGAGGAGGACATCCGGGCCATCAGCAACCGCATTGTCGAGAAGTGAGCACCTGTCAATCCTCCACTCAATTTGAGTCAATTACAAGGAGATTGTGGGAAGTGGATTGAGATGAATAGAAAACTGGTTGGCAGAGAGAAAACAAAAGAGTAGGAATTAATGGGTCATTTTCAAATTGGCAGGCAGCAACTAGTGGGATGCCACAGGGATCGGTGCTGGGACCCCAGCTATTCACAATATATATTAATGATTTGGATGAGGGAACAAAATGTAACATTTCAAAGTTTGCAGATGATACCAAGTTGGGTGGGAGGGTGAACTGTGACGAGATCCTTCAGAATGGTCTGGACAGGTTGGGTGAGTGGGCAAATCAATGGCAGATGCAGTATAATTTTGTTAAATGTGAGGTTATTCTCTTTGGAAGCAAAAACAAAAAGACAGATTACTACCTGAATGGCTGTAAATTGGAAGAGGGGAGTGTGCAGCGGGACCTGGGTGTCCTTGTGCACCAGTCGCTGAAGGTAAGCATGCACGTGCAGCAGGTGGTAAAGAAGGCAAATAGTATGTTGCCATTCATTGTGAGAGGTTTCGAGTACAGGAGCAGGGATGTGTTGTTGCAATTATGATGTGGAGATGCCGGCGTTGGACTGGGGTAAGCACAGTAAGAAGTCTCACAACACCAGGTTAAAGTCCAACAGGTTTATTTGGTAGCAAATACCATAAGCTTTCGGAGCAATGCTCCTTCGTCAGATGGAGTGGTCTCTGTTCTCAAACAGGGCACAGACACAGAAATCAAATTACAGAATACTGATTAGAATGCAATGGCTGATAGCCAAGTTTCGCACACATGAGGACGGTCTAAACCGGGATGTTGGATTTATGTCACATTATCAGTAACACCCACAGCTTGACTCCTGGACTTGCACAATTTCACAAGCTGTACTGTCTGGAGACAATACACATCTCTTTAACCTGTGTTGAATGCTCCCTCCACCCACATTGTCTGTGCATTTAAGACCTGGCTGGCTGTAGAGATTTGCATTCTAATCAGTATTCTGTAATTTGATTTCTGTGTCTGTGCCCTGTTTGAGAACAGAGACCACTCCATCTGACGAAGGAGCATTGCTCCGAAAGCTTATGGTATTTGCTACCAAATAAACCTGTTGGACTTTAACCTGGTGTTGTGAGACTTCTTATTGTTGCAATTATACAGGCCTTGGTGAGATCATACCTAGAATATTGTGTGCGGTTTTGGTCTCCTTTTCTAAGGACAGATGTTCTTGCTCTCGAGGGAGTGCAGTGGAGGTTTACCAGGCTGATTCCAAGGATGGCGGGACTGATGTATGAAGAGAGATTGACTAGGTTAGGTTTGTTTTCGCTGGAGTTCAGATGAATGAGGGGGGATCTCACAGAGACTTATAAAATTCTAACAGGACTAGACAGGGTAGATGCAGGGAGGATATTCCCAATGGTGGGGGAGTCCAGAACCAAGGGTCACAGTCTGAGGATTCGGGGTAGACCATTTAGAACGGAGGTGAGGAGACATTTCTTCACCCAAAGAGTGGTGAGCCTGTGGAACTCATTACAGGAAGTAGTTGATGCCAAAACATTGAATGTATTCAAGAGGCAGCTAGCTATAGCACTTGGGGTGAGTGGGATCAAAGGTTATGGGGAGAAAGCAGGATTAGGCTATTGAGTTGGACGATCAGCCATGATCGTAATGAATGGCGGAGCAGGCTCGAAGGGCCAAATGGCCTCATCTTGCTTCTATGTTTCTATGTTTCTAATTACGGAGATGTACGGAGCAAGTTGTTTTACACAGAGGGCGGAGGGTGACTGGAACTCGCTGCCAGGGTAGATAGTGGAAGCCGATACAATAGTGACTTTTAAGGGGCGTCTTGGCAAATACATGAATGGGATGGGAATAGAGGGATATGGTCCCCGGAAGGGTAGGGGGTTTTAGTTCAGATGGGCAGCATAGTTGGTGCAGGCTTGGAGGGCAGAAGGGCCTGTTCCTGTGCTGTACTCTTTGTTCTTTGTTCTATGTTCAATGGAGAAATGTCAAGTAAGTTGCCTGCATCCCAGATCCTCTCACTCCCTTGAAGCTTAGAATCCCTACAGCACAGAAAGAGGCCATTCGGCCCATCGAGTCTGCACCGACCACAATCCCACCCAGGCCCTACCCCCATATCCCTACATATTTACCCACTAATCCCTCTAACCTACGCATCCCAGAACACTAAGGGCAATTTTAGCTTGGCCAATCAACCTAACCCGCACATCTTTGGACTGTGGGAGGAAACCAGAGCACCTGGAGGAAACCCACGCAGACACGAGAAGAATGTGCAAACTCCACACAGACAGTGACCCAAGCTGGGAATCGAACCCAGGTCCCTGGAGCTGTGAAGCAGCAGTGCTAACCACTGTGCTACTGTGCCGCCCGTAACTTAACCTTGTGCCCTGTGTTGCAGGAAGGGACCCGGATGCACCGGGGCCATCTGGCATCGCGGCCCCCACTACTGCTCCTGCCCATCCAGCCACTGACAGCTCAGAAGATTCCTCGGAGGAAGCAGATGAAGGGACCTCCGAGGGCGGCACCTGTTTGGCGTCAGCTTCCACTTTGCAAATCACCATCACAAAGACTCTCACATCGGTGGGTCAAGTTAGCGATGGGGCATCTGGGTCACTCCCTGGTGAGCATGACACATCTGCTGATGTACATCAGGTGGAGGGGGGAATGTCCAGGCTCAGGCACACAGGAGCCTCTGGAGGCGAGGGCTCAGCTGGCCCCAGGCTACATGCTAAGCCTCTGAGATCACTTCTCCCTCAGCTGATGGAGATGCAGCGACAGAGCCGGGGAATGCAGGAGGGGCTGACGGCAACACTGGATCCACTGCAAGGCTGTTGGGAGGAGTCCCAAAGCTTTCAGGTAGATCAGCCTGTCTTGCGTGGTTCCCAGCCAACGCTGCAAGGGTGCTGTCCGCGGTGGAAAGCCTGGGGCAGGGAACCCTCACCATGAATGGCAGGGTCCAAGCGATAGCCAAGTCACAGCAGGCCACAACGGAGTCCCAGAGGGTCACGGCTGAGTCATAGCATGCCACAATTGAGGGACCCAACAGGCTTCTCAAGGCTCTGCAGCCCATGGCTGAGAGGCTCGAGACCTTGCAGGAGACCCAGCGACTCAGCACTGAGACACAGCGGGCTATGACAGCAGCCCTTGAGAACGTGGCCTAGTCACAGAGGGTCACGGCTGAGGGGCTGCAGAGCGTGGCTCAGAGGGCACTTGCTGTTGCCATTGACAGGTGGCCCCTGACTAAGGTGGTCATCACAGAGTGCTCGATCACCATGGCTAGAACACAGGTGGTCCTCCAGGACTGGCAGGGCCAGGTGACATTGGAGCTTCTGGAGCTCACTGCAGACGTACTGCCGTACCATGGAGTGACCCAGGGGCCACAGGAACCCGGAGGAAGCCCATGCCGGGACCTTCCAGGGCCCTCAAGGTCCAGGCCCTCCAGACGATGCCTGCCAAGGGAATCACAGGCCACAGGGCATGATAAACAGCTGACCCCTTCCACCTCCAATGTACATCCTGGGGAAACACCGAGACATAGTGGTAGGCCATGTAAGGTTAAGAAGCTGTAGCAGCATTAAGATGGCACAGGTGAAGGGCAGCACTAGGTAGATAGATATTTATGCACTTTTACATTTCCTGTTCACATGTTTTTATGTTAGCACTTATCAATAAGACACATATTTTCAGCAATAAATGTATTTTCACCACCCACCCGTGACTTATTTGTCTCAGATTTGCCTCTAAGGAGAACCTTATTACCTTGACGGTCGTTGGAAGGACCCTTCATGTTGATGTCAGTAGGGGAGGCCCCTCAACACTGTATCACTGAAAAAATGAAGGCGTTCAAATAAGTCACTGGCTGAAGTGGGTGGCAGGCATTGGCAGTGACTTACAGCATCTGGCATGGATTCCCCAGAACCCACGAGAGATTCCCTACCCTTCCCTACCCCATCCATCCAGGGCCTTGTATGGGGTTTACTGATCCCTTACCCACTACACAGATGTGGGCCCAGTGCCAGCATGGTCGGAGTCAGGCTAGTTTGCACCAGGACATCATCATAATAGTGCTTAGCGAGTCATCATTATCTTCCTGCCTGCCACAGAAACTTGCTAACACAGCGTACCCAGGCCCACCACTCTGGTGTTACAATATTACAGGAGAGTGTAGGACTTTGCGGGGGGGAGGGGGGGGGGGTGGTGGTGGTGATGAGGGTAGGAATGGAACCCACGTGCGGCAACACAGGCCCCTAGTAAGCAAAATGCCTGGTGATCAGGGCCTCTCTCGCTGCCCTCGCATGCCTGATCCTTGCTGCCAGCCCTCCAGCGCCTGGGTGGTGTAGCTCAGCATTGTCCTCCTCCTCTTCCTCCTCCTCCTGCTGCCGGGTGGCCTCCTCCCCAGCGACACCTGGCTGGTCGGCCACCACGTCCTCCTCCACCAGAAGGTCTCCTCGCTGCTGCGTCAGGTTGTGAGGGGCACAGCACACCACCACAATGCGGGAAGAAATCAGGGGGTTATATTGTAGGGCTCTGCCAGAGCAGTCCAGGCACCTGAACCGCATTTTAAGGAGCCCTATGCACCACTCCATTATTGAACGGGTGGCAATGTGGGCCTCATTATACCAGGTCTCCACATCATTCTCAGGCCTCCTCACAGGTGTCATCAGGCAAGTCCAAAGTGGGTACCTCATGTCCCCCATGAGCCATCCCTGCACCCTGGGTTCCTCCTCAAAGACCTCCGGGATATCTGAACTCCTCAAGATGAAGCTGTCATGCACGCTGCTGTGGTCTCCGCTCCCTCCTTCTCTTGTGCCGCCCCTCTGGGCGAATGGTGGCTACACCCTGCCTCTGGTGGCGAGTGGTAAGGCCTGGGCTCCTCTGCCTGCGATTCATCCCCCCCAGTAACACACACTCAGAACCCATGCAGTAATGGCCACAGGCAGTACTGCTTGAAAAGTCCTGAGGCTGCAACACTGCCACTTCAAAGAATTTCCAGAACATCCCCCACCTGCAGCGGCACTGCGTGCACTAGGACCCAGCAGCACCCCGAGAACCTGAGGTCAGTGCTGAGACTCTGGTCCGTGCTGAAAATCGGACATTGGACAGCATGATCAGCAACAGCCCCCTGCCTCCCAACACACTCGCAGGCTCCTCCCGATCCAAAACGCAATATGGTGCCACAAAACGACCCCCTGTGAGCACCACAGAGCTGTCTGACGGCAGACACTTACCTCCTCACTAACCATCACTGATGGAGTGCCAGAAGCCAACTTTTACAGAGGAGATGTTTTCCAGACCGATCTGGCTGGGGCGAATGAGGTGGTGAAGGCAGGCGGGCTTGTAAAATTGCATTGGCAGTGCTCGCTAATTGCATTCAGATGAATGCAAAAATACTTAAATTGATGTCTCGTCCATTTTGGGCAGGCTCCCGATCGGGCCGATTTTTTCCCCTTTGTAAAGTGGGAACTGGTGCGAAAACGGCTGCAAATCGCGCTAATCGCTTCACGCCCCATTTGACGACTTTTTCGCACCCAAAAACGTCTCCTGCTTCCTTTGCTATCTCAGCCCCTCTGCTGCTGAAAATTATATTCATGCTTTTATCATAGAATCATAGAATCCCTACAGTGCAGAAGGTGGCCATTCAGCCCATCGAGCCCGCACTGACATGCCCACACAGGCCCTATCCCCATAACCCCACATGTTTACCTTGCTAATCCCCGTGACACTAAGGGGCAATTTAGCATGGCCAATCCACCTAACCTGCAAATCTTTGGAGTGTGGGAGAAAACCGGAGCACCCAGAGGAAACCCATGCAGACACGAGGAGAACATGCAAACTCCACACAGGCAGTGACCTGAAGCCAGAATTGAACCTGAGCCCCTTGCGCTGTGAGGCAGCAGTGCTAACCACTGTGCCATCGTGCCACCCCTCAGCTGAATGTTCTCATCTCTAAGCTGAATGTTCTCCTTCTAAGTCTCCACAAGCAGCCTGTATCCTGTTCCAATCAATCATTAACCTACCCTCAATGAACCTCACTATCTACCTACCCTATAACATCTTAAATTTACTCACTCTCATTTTCAAACAACTTCATAACTTTGCCTTTCTCCAAGCTTTTTCAGTCTTATTCCCTCCCTGACTCATTTCAGCTCTTTTAATGTGACCTTTTATGTTGTCCCCATCTCTTTATCCCATTGGTGATCTGATTGAAACCTACAAAATTCTGAAGGAGCTTGATAGGATCGATGTTGAGAGATTGTCTCCATTGTTTAGCAAATCTACAACATATGGCACAGTCTCAGCACAAGGGGCCGATCATTTAGGACTGAGATGAGGAGAAATTGTTTCACTCAAAGGGTTGTGAATCTTTGGAATTCTCTACCCCAGAGGTTTGTGGATGCTCCATCGTTGAATACATTTAAGGCTGGGACAGACAGATTTTTGATCCCTCAGGGAATTAAGGGATATGGGGAACAGGCAAGAAAATGGAGTTTAAGCCTATGATTAGCCATGATCTTACTGAATTGTGGAGCAGGCTCGATGAGTCATGTGGTGTACTCCTGCTTCCATTTCTGATGCTCTTATGTTCCATTTCATCCTGGCTGTATGTCGCAGGGTTTGGTTCACACACTGTCCTGTCCTGTGTCTTTCTGTACCCTGGAGTCTCTTTCCTCACTCTCTCGTTTTGTGTCTTTTGCTGTCCCCAGGGCTTGGTTCACACACTGTCCTGTATCTACCTGTATCCTAGAGCTCCCACACCCACCTTCCCGTGTCTCTTTGTACCTAGAGTTTTTTTTCCTCACTCTCTCATCCTGTATCTCTCTGTGTCCCAAAGTCTAGTTATTTATTGTCCTATCCTGTGTCTATCTGTGTTTAGGGTCTGGTTCATTCACTGCCCTGTTTTGTGTTTATCTGTGTCTTCTTCACTCAATGCTCTGCTTTATATCGCCCTGTGTCCATATCTTTTGATTTGATTTGATTTGATTTATTATTGTCACATGTATTAACATACAGTGAAATGTATTGTTTCTTGCACGCGATACAGACAAAACATACCGTTCATAGAGAAGGAAAGGAGAGAGTGCAGAATGTAGTGTTACAGTCACAGCTAGGGTGTAGAGAAAGATCAACTTAATACAACGTAAGTCCATTCAAAAGTCTGACAGCAGCAGGGAAGAAGCTGTTCTTGAGTTGGTTGGTACGTGACCTCAGACTTTTGTATCTTTTTCCTGACGGAAGGTGGAAGAGAGAATGTCGGGGGTGCATGAGGTCCTCAATTATGCTGGCTGCTTTGCCGAGGCAGTGGGAAGTGTAGACAAAGTCAATGGATGGGAGGCTGGTTTGCGTGATGGATTGGGCTACATTCACGACCTTTTGTAGTTCCTTGCGGTCTTGGGCAGAGCAGGAGCCACACCAAGCTGTGATACAACCAGAAAGAATGCTTTCTATGGTGCATCTGTAAAAGTTGGTGAGAGTCGTAGCTGACATGCCAAATTTCCTTAGTCTTCTGAGAAAGTAGAGGCGTTGGTGGGATTTCTTAACTATAGTGTCGACATGGGGGGACCAGGACAGGTTGTTGGTGATCTGGATACCTAAAAGCTTGAAGCTCTTGACCCTTTCTACTTCGTCCCTGTTGATGTAGACAGGGGCATGTTCTCCTTTACGCTTCCTGAAATCGATGACAACCTCCTTTGTTTTGTTGACATTGAGGGAGAGATTATTGTTGCCGCACCAGTTCACCAGATTCTCTATCTCATTCCTGTACTCTGTCTCATCATTGTTTGAGATCCGACCCACTACGGTGGTATCGTCAGCAAACTTGAAAATCGAATTGGAGGGGAATTTGGCCACACTGTCATAGGTGTATAAGGAGTATAGTAGGGGGCTGAGAACACAGCCCTGTGGGGCACCGGTATTGAGGATGATCGTGGAGGAGATCCTTCTTGGTCCTTCCCCAGAGGCTTTGATAATTATTTTTCTCTGGCAATCCTTACTTCTTTCCTCTAGCTTACCATTGATCAGTGATGCATATACATGATGTTGGATAGGTCTGAATGACTTTGGCTGCTTGTCGATATTACTTTGAAATGGAGAACAATGGCAGCTCATGCCGCCCACAATTGCTTACACACCAAAAACTGCATCTGTAAGAGTTAATCAGTGGCAGAAAATCTACTTTTGTAACTAGACATCAGAGGCAACCTCTAGAACAAGGACAAAAAAGTTGCAATCCCAAAATATTACAAGATTTAAAAGTAAAGGCTAATAAAATGTGTTCTTTTAGAATTGTTTAGAAATAATGCTTAGCATTAAGGTTCAACATAACTGCATTCTGTTTGTATTGCCACTGTTAATAAAAAAATTGAAGGAAAAACTATGAACTGATATGACAGTATCTTTGGAGACATTCATTTTGGAAAATTAGTGTTGGGGAATGTAACATTTCAATGAAACATTTCAGCACATGTTACAAATCTGGGTCTGGATGTATGATAGAATATCTGAAATTCAATTAGCAACCCTTCATGGGATGGCTGATGAAGGTCACCTTTCAGTTTTTGCTGTTAAAGTCATATGTAATGTGAGTTCTTCAGTCTCCATCTGCTCCCAGTGGACAGGAGTGAACAGTACAAACTGTTCTAATTCAGCAGACTGAAACACTCAGGTTGAACGTGTAAGGAATGGAAATCCAATACTGCCTAGTGCAGCAGATTGGGGTTCAGACATCAGCAATTCAATATACAGAAGAAAGAGAGTTTGTGCATGATTGGTACCCAGATTAGGAGCACTGATATGGTGCAAGTCAGAACAAAACTCTTGTCAAATGTTCAAAATGTTCTTTCTATTGATCAAAATACTTAAGGTATCAACTAAAGAAGCACATTGATGTTAATCAAGAAAATGTTCAGTGGTACAAAAGGTTGAATCATTTTTTTTGTATTGGGAGAATATATATAGGAGCATACAAAAGAATCTAGTTTTTAATCATGAAAAAGTGAAAATAAAAATTGAATTAAAAGGTTGAGGGAACATTATAAATATTATGGAGGTGAAATTGCCAGCAGGGCGAAACAGGTTTGGAGTGAATTGGCAGCTGAATTTTCACTTGAAACATTCCTTAGAACCCTACCCCTCACTATAGATTTCCATTGACTTGGAAAATTTTGTCAAGATTTTTAATTTCAAGCAAAGTAAAAGTGACAGTGAGAATGTTTCCAAAAATACTTTTTTATTATTCAGTTATGGGATGTGGGCTTCACCGGCTAGGCCAGCATTTGTTGCCCATCCCTTGTTGCTCTTCAGAAGGTGGTGGTGAGCTACCTTCTTGAACCGCTGTAGTCCCTGAGGTGAAGGTACACCAACAATGCTGTTAGGGAGGCAATTTCAGGATTTTGACCCAGCGACAGTAAAGGAACAGCAATATATTTCCAAGACAGAATGGTGAGTGACTTGGAGGGAAACCTCCAGGTGGTAGGGTTCCCACGTATCTGCTGCACTTGTCCTTCTAGCTGGTGGTGGTCGTGGGTTTGGAAGGTGCTGTCTAAGGAGCCGGTGGAGGTCCTCACCGGCGAGAATTACGTATGGTTCTCCCACCAATGGGGATGAGATATGATAGCCTCACTGGTGAGACCAGTGGTATTGAAGCCCCCCAGGTGGTCGGGGCAGGCAGTTCCCCTTGGAATACTGGCAGTGCCAACCAGACACCCTGGCACTGCCCATTGGACACCCTGGCACTGTCCGTCAGGCACCAGGCTGTGTACTTAGGGATCGCCACATTGGCTATTGGGTGGCAGGGACATCAGGGGCGGTGATCACCCGGGGGGGGGATTCGGGGGCGGTAATAGGGGGGGAGAATTGGGGTCGGCGATCACCTTCAAGGAGGAATCGGGGTGTTGATTTCCCGGGGAGGTGCAATAGGGGGGAAGAGGTGTAATGTCTAGGGGAGTGGGGAGTGACAGATTCCCAGTGCACTGTGCATACTTTACACACTGCATAGGAGATCAGGGTGCATGCACAATAGCGGCCTCTGGCAGCCTGCAGCCGGCTTCCCAGCATGAGTAGACTCCGTCCACTCCCCCTACTGGCGAGAATCTTTTGCTTCATTTCTTTTTGTAAGTGCCATAAAATTGTGGCTGGGAGCTTGCTCAAAAATGGGCGTGATTCTCTCCTGTTTTCATGCTCTTTTGGCACTTCAACTCTTTATTTGGTAAGATCATGACCCCCCCCCCCCCCCAACTGCCAGCCTTTGACCTGCTCTGGTAGCCATAATATCTATATGGCTGATCCACTTCCATTTCTGGTCAATGGTAACTCCCAGGATGTTGATAGTGAGGGATTCAGTGATGCTAATGCCATTGAATGTCAAATGGTGATGGTTAAATCCTTTATTGTTAGAGATGGTCATTGTCTGGCACTTATGTGGCATGAATGTTATTTGTCACTTGTCAGCCCAAGCCTGGATATTGTCCAGGTCTTGCTGCATTTGGACATGAACTTTACAGTATCTGAGGAGTCACAAATAGTGCTGAACATTGTGCAGTCACCAGCAAACACCCCTACTTCTGACCTTATGATGGAAGGAAGGTCACTTTTAAAGCAGCTGAAATGATTGGCCCTAGGACACTACCTTGAGGAATTCCTGCATTCACAGAAACCCTACAGTATAGAAAGAGGCCATTCAGCCCATCGAGTCTGCACCGACCACAATCCCACCCAGGCCCTACCCCCATATCCCTACATATTTTACCCGCTAATCCCAATAATCTACACATCCCAGGACACTAAGGGGCAATTTTAGCATGGCCAATCAACCTAACCCGCACATCTTTGGACTGTGGGAGGAAACCGGAGCACCCGGAGAAAACCCACACAGACACGAGGAGAATGTGCAAACTCCACACAGACAGTGGACCAAGCCGGGAATCGAACCCAGGTCCCTGGAGCTGTGAAGCAGCAGTGCTAACCGCTGTGCTACCGTGCCGCCCTTTGATGTCCTGGAGCTGAGGTAATTGACCTCCAACCACCACAACCATCGTTCTTTATGCCAGGTATAACTCCAACCAGTGGAGAGTTTTCCTCCTGATGCCCTTTGACTCCAGTTCTGTTAGAGCTCCTTGATGCCAAATGCGGTCAAATACAGCCTTGATGACAAGGGCAGTCACTCTCACCTCACCTCTGGAATTTCGCTCTTTTATCCATGTTTATGCCAAGGTTTTAATGAGGTCCAGAGCTGAGTGACCCTGGTGGAACTCAGACTGAACATCCGTGAGCAGCTTTTGCTGAGTAAGTGCCTCTTGTTAGCTCTGATAATGATGCTTTCCATTACTTTGCTGATGATGGAGAGTAGACTGATGGGGCAGTAATTGGCCGGGTTGGATTTGTCCTGTTTCTTGTGAACAGGACATATCTGGACAATTTTCCATGTTTCTGGATAGATTGTCGTGTTGTAACTGTATTGAAAAAGCTTGACTATGGGCATGGTACGTTCTGGAGCACAAGTCTTCAGAAATAATACTGAAATGTTGTCAGGGCCCATAGCCTTTGCAGTATACAGTGCTTTCAGCTGTTTCTTGATATCATGTGGAGTGAATCGAATTGACTGAAGACTGACATGAGTGATGCTGGGGACCTCAGGAGGAGGCCAAGATAGAATTTTCACTCAGCACTTCTGGCTGAAGATTGTTGCAAATATTTCAGCCTTATCTTTTGCACGGATGTGCTGGGCTCCTCCATCATTGAGGATGGGGATGTTTGTGAAGCCTCCCCCTTCAATGAATTGTTTAATTTTCCACCACTATTCACGGATGGATGTGATAGGACTGCAGAATTTAGATCTGATCCATTGGTTGTGGGGTCACTTCGCTCTTCTACTGTTTGCTGCTTATGCTCTTTGGCATGCCAGTAGTCTTTTGTTGTCGCTTCACCAGGTTGGCACCTCATTTTTAGGTATGCCTGGTGTTGTTCTTGGCATGCCTTTCTGCACTCTTCACTCTCTTCATTGAACCAGGGTTGATCCCCTGGCTTGACACTAATGGTGGAGTGGGGCTATGCAGGGCCATGAGATTACAGAGTACAGTCCTGCTGCTGCTGATAGCCCACAGTGCTTCATGGATGCCCAGGCTTGAGTTGCTAGATTTGTTCAACTTGTAACAAAGTTGTAGTGCCACACAACACCATGCAGAGTATCCTCAACGTGAAGACAGGATTTCATCTGCACAAGGCTGTGTGATGCTTACTCCTACCGATACTGTCATGGACAGATGCATCTGCTGCAGGCAAGTTGGTGAGGATAAGGTCAAGAATGTTTTTCCTTTCTGTTGATTCCCTCACAACTTGCGCAGCTATGTCCTTTAGGACCCGGCCAGCTCCATCTGTAGTCGTACTACCAAGCCACTCTTGGTGATGAACATTGAACAGAGTACATTCTGCGGCCTTGCCATCCACAGTGCTTCCTCCAATTGGCAGGAAGGAGTACTGATTCATCGGCTGAGGGGTGAACAGTATGTTGTAGCTCTTGCCCATGTTTGACCTGTGCCATGAGCCTGGTCCAGAGTTAACATTGAGGACTCCCAGGGCAACTCCCTCCTGACTGTATACTGCTGTGTCACCACCTCTGCTGGAATAGTGATGGTGGCGTCTGGGACATTATTTGTAGTATGAGGCTGTTGCTCGACAAGTCTGTGGGACAGCTCTCCCAATTTTGGCACAAGCCCCAGATGTTAGTAAGGAGGACTTACTCCTGACAGGTGGTCCAGTTTCAGCCCTTTGTGTTTTCTTTCTAGTGGTTGAATTCTAGGCCATGTAAGGATCTGACAAGTGGCAAGTAACAGACTAGGTAAGGACAGCAGGTTTCCTTCCCCAAAGGACATTAGTGAACGAGACGGATTTTTACGACATTTGATTAATGGACATCATTAGACTTTTCATTCCAGATGTTTTTATTGAGTTTGAATTCCGCCATCTGCCATTATTATTCTGTGAATTTCAGTAGAGGGAATGTCAGGCATGGTGAAAGATTGACTGCCAATTTACCACCAGCCTGGTGGTATAGACATCTTTTGCAATGAACCATCCATTAATTGGATAACTGTGCTATCCAAAATCAATACCAGAAGAATCCTAAAGTATAATGGGTGTTAATGAAATCTAACTTTAGAAACAATGCAAAATAATATCGATAAATAAAAGCAAAATACCGCGAATGCTGGAATCTGAAACAAAAACAGAAAATGCTGGAAAAACTCAGCACAACTCAAAATATTAACTCTATTATCTCTCTTCACAGATGCTGCCAGATCTGCATTTCCAGCATTCTCTGTTTTTGTATCATGTTAATGTTTCACTAAGTATGCCCAGACGGACCTCACAGACCTAATCATGAACAACCTGATCTACCTCCTTCCCAAAATCCATAAACAGGAGAGTCCAATTAGACACATCATTTCAGCCTGTTCCTGCCCCAAATGAATAGGGTGGCACAGTGGTTAGCACTGCTGCCTCACAGCGCCAAAGACCTGGGTTCGATTCCCGGGTTGGGTGACTGTGTGGATTCTCCCCGTGTCTGCGTGGTTTCCTCTGGGTGCTCCGGTTTCCTCCCACAGTCCAAAGATGTGCTAGTTAGATGGATTGGCCATGCTAAATTGCCCCTTAATATCAGGGGGATTAGCTAGGATAAATGCATGGGGTTACGGGGTGGGATTGTGGTCAGTGCAGACGCGATGGGCCAATTGGCCTCCTTCTGCACTGTAGGATTCTATGATTGTATGAACTATTTCTTCTTACCTTGAATCCATTTACTTTTGCATTGTCCAGTCTCTTCCCTTCCATATCATCGACCCCCCTATGTAATTTCAATAATTTCCAGTTTCCAGCACTAACTGCCCTTCTTCACTGTGGGCTTCCAGCTCCACCAGCATGGTCTGAGGGCTCTCCACTTATACTATGAATGGAAGCTCGAACAATCCCCATCCACCACCCTCCTCCAACTTATTGAACAATTTCTCCTTTGACTTGTCTCACGTATTCCAGTTAAAAGGTGTTGTGATGGGTACCTGCATGAGTCCTAGTTATGTCAGTGTTTTTGTGGGGTATGTGCAATCCTACTCAGGCTCTCTCTCCAAACTCTTTTTCCAAAAATCAATGACTGCAATGTCGCTACTTCCTGCTCTTGCCCAGAACTGGAAAGATTAATTAATTTTGCTTCCAATTTCCACCCTTCCCTCACCTTCGCATGGTCCATTTCTGACACTTCACTTCCCTTGACTTCTCTGTCTCCATTTTTGGGAATAGACTGTCTACTAATATTCATTTAAAATCTAAATAAACCTGCTCTTTACTAAAATCCACATCAAACCTAATTCATGTGTGTCTATCAATTTCTCATTAATTATGTTATTTGTGCACGCATCCACACAAAGCCTTCATTCCTGTTGCTGCATTTCCTTCATGATATCATGTCAAATTTTTTTATTATAAATGTCTATATCAACCCTCTCTGTGGTTTTTTGAAAAAGTTCAACCTGCCCTGCCTCTTCCCGACTGGTCTCCAGTAGTTCGCAACCCAAGCCGAATCAATCCAACCCAGCACACTCCGACACAATCTCAACATCTTTCTGACCTCCTCGACTCTGCCCTGGCCTTCCCTGAGCAGCCCCATTCCAGAGATGTCAGACCTGCCTCCAGCCTCGAGCCAGTTTACTTCACGGTCTTTGTGTGTTGTCCTTCATTTTCTGATTTTAATTGAGAGTGGCATGGAATCTTGTACTCGCCTTCCTGTTCCAACAACTCATAGGTTGGTGCTCACTGCTCCCCCACACCACCCCAACACCCCGTCATGTTGATTTTGTCAAGCCAAGTGAACTGTGATTGACTGAAATTGAACTGCCGCTGATTCTGCTATATCAGCTGTGCCGTCAGCCTGAATAGACCTTGGTGAGAATTTTAAAATAAATGTGCCTGGTATTAGATGACTACATTTAGATGGATGTAGTCTAATTGGAATTTCACAGGTAATTAACAAGCAGAAAAGGACTTGTACAAGGGGAAAGAAACATTACTCCTCAACACTGCCAAAAAAGGCAGCTTATTTATAGAATTATAGAATCCCTACAGTGCAGAAAGAGGCCATCTGGCCTATCGAATCTGCCCCAACCACAATCCCACCCAGGCCGTATCCCCGTAACCCCACGTATTTACCCTACTAGTCCCTCTGACACTAAGGGGCAATTTACCATGGCCAATCAACCTAACCCGCACATCTTTGGACATTTGAAGACAGTACGAGGCGCAATGTAACCTTAAGGTGTAATGAGCCGCAAAATGCTAATAATTTAGGGTATAGTTTCCAGTTTTGTTTATTTATTTAGTGTCACAAGTAGGCTTACATTAACACTGCAATGAGGTTACTGTGAAAATCCCCTAGTTGCCACACTCTGGTGCCTGTTCGGGTACAATGAGGGAGAATTTTAGAACGACCAATCCACCTAACCAGCATGTTTTTCGGACTGTGGGAGGAAACCAGAGCACCTGGAGGAAACCCGTGCAGACACAGGAGAGAACGTGCAGACTACGCACAGTCACCCAAGCCAGGAATCGAACTCGGGTCCCTGACGCTGTGAGGCAACATTGCTAACCACTGTGCCACCATGCCGCCCTCTTCACTTGGTTACATTTTATTTTTGGATTCAATTTTCCTGAAATCAGTGTTACCCAGGAAAAGGTTGTGGAATTTTAAGGCCAAATTATGTTCAATGCAAATCAAATTTCCACAATCTTCTGCATGAGTTTGAAAATTACTGCACTAAATGCTTGCAAAAAAAAACTGGCTACTCCCATGGGTTGTGCAACCATTAGCAACCATTGGCAGTTTCCACTTAAATTATGCTTATTTTCAGATCTTTGAGATACTTTTAAAAATTAAGCTGGTTCTTTTGCGTGCAATGGCACTAATAGGAGTATTTGAAAGGAGTAAATGTTTTTGTTACATAAAAAAGCTGATTGTGCGTATCCCAATATAATTAACACATTGCCCTGCACATTTTAAAAAAGTAATTTCCAGTAGGTTAGAATGAGGTTACTCATGACTGGTGGATTAACACCGTGATAAAGAGTGTTTATTTCTGATGATAAGCTCATTTTTAGCTTATTCCTCAAACAGAACCAAGTTAGCACCCCTAAACATATTCACGGATATATTTGCAACAACCCTTTTGTGTTGATTCAAATCAGTTTTTGTGTTCAGTGAAATGCAGATGAATTTGAGCTGAACAGGCAGCATGGTCGCACAGTTTGTTTTGGGGGGTGTTTTCTTCTTTGAGGTTTAGAAATCCTACAGTGCAGAAGGAGTCCATTTGGTCCGTCGAATCTGGGACATTAAGGAGCCTCACAGCACTAAGGACCCAGGTTCAATTCTGGCCTTGGGTCTTCCGGTCTGTGCAGAGTTTGCATGTTCTCTCTGTGTCGACGTGGGTTTCCTCTGGGTTTCCGGTTTCTTCCCTCACTCCAAAGATGTGCAGCTTAGGTGGATTGGCCATTCTAAGTTGCCCCTTAATGTCCCAGACTTGATGGGCCCAATGGACTCCTTCTGCGCTGTAGGGATTCTAAACCTCAAAGAAGAAAACACTCCTCAAAACAGATGCAATTGTGGGTGCAATTTGCTCCTGAATTGTCAAATGTGCCCAAAGCAGAAACTCTACCATTATTAGTCTCTAAATCCTAACATGATGAATGTTCATGAAGCTTTGAGTTCACAACAAATTTGAATTTAGGCACTACTATGAAGTGAGTGATGTGATTCAGCTGCCAACTATACATCTCACCTGATTATTATTTGTGAATTTCACGAAAATGAAAGTTGGGAAGGGTATAACAAAATGCTGAAAATCAAAATTACTCCCAGGTTGTGGTAAAATGGTAAGGTTGTATTTTAAAACTGTCCAGTTTATTGAACTTTGTGAACTTCTTAAAAATATAGGGCTGGATTTTTGCAGCGTCAGGAAGGCTACATGGACCATTAGAAATGGTGGGTGGACTTGGAAGCAGAAGTCCCACCCCTATTTCAGACAGATCCAATTTTTGCTGGTTGGGAAAAAGGGGCAGGGCGTGATTCACACAGGGAAAAAACCCAAATTTAGAGCTGAGTTCAAACAGACCATTTTTTGGCTGTTCCGATGGTTTTTAACCTGCAGTATGGGAAATGTCTTAGTCATTGCCAATATCAAAATGCTTTTGGGTTAGGTCACAAAAGTAGACATAAACACTTATGTAAGGTGAATAAGGTCTGTTTCAGTGTCATGATCTTAAGTCTTTTAAATGACCTGCTCTTTAAAAATTAAAAAAACAGGCTGGAACTGTCATTGAGAGTTCACTAAAAACCTTTGTGTAGACTGCTTTGAGTGAGAGGCTATCTAGTGTAGATTAGTAAAATAAATAAGATTTGGTCATGAAGTTTCAATAACTATTCTTTGTTAACATTTCCCCAAGGACTGTTATTATATCATTATGAATGCTTGGCTGAGCTTCAAAAGCTATAATTACCTCAGAAGGAGATTCTGACTTCACAGTTTGATTGATAATTTAAAGAGACCATTAAAGGTTTAGCTGTCTTTGATATGGGGTCTGAATTGAAGTTTGTTTCCTAAGAAATGGACCACTTGAGATTTTAATGTTTTGAATGAATTTCATGAATGGGAGGTTTTCCGCTTAAGAAGTGTATATCAGTGACAGCTGTATTAGATTTTTATTTTCATCTCCACATGGCTCCTGAAGCCTGCTCATGGTGGATACTGGGTGAGTGGCTATGGAAGTGGCATGGAGCTATGAAGAAGCATATGGAATGGGTGGGCACATGTGTTGCCATTGACTTGGCATGGGGGTCGTGAGAGGGCATGGTTGGATGGGTTGGGGGTGGGAGGTTGTGAGGGGTAAGGGCTAGAGAGCCTAATTCAAAATCAACTGTGACAAAGTTCCAGAGAACCAAGACAGGCCTTCTAGCAAGCTAACGTGGCACTTACAATCCACCCCCCCACCTTCACCCCTCATCCCCCAATAACCACTCATACTCTGCTTCCAGGATCTGGGGGCCGACTCTAACCCGCTCACGCTTAGGCAAAATTTTGTATATTGGGGGACTTGTAACTGAGGCTGGTCAAGCTACCAACCCTCAGTTGTAAAATCCAGCACTTAGTGAGCTCTGAATAAGACTCTGTTTCTCTTTCCAGAGATGCTGCCACAGTTTTTCCAACACTTTCTGTTTTTATTTCAGAACTCCAGCATCTGCAGCATTTTGATTTTATTTATAATAGTTTTTAATGTTTGGAGCAAATGGAGCAAACATCTCCTTCCCCAGTTCATTGAAAATTGAACACCTGGAGATGGGCCTCTGCCCATGTGCGCAGAGCTCTTTTGTCTGACATTTGTAGCAAAAGTATAACGAGAGCCTTCACTTGGTGCACTTTGTTTCCTTGCATTGCAATTATTGAGCAGAATTTTCCCAAAACATTTCTAAGTGTCAAAACTGGGAGAATGGTGGAGTCTTCTGTGTTGATCTCTTGGGCACACTTGGCATCGTGATTTTTTAACACTTAGTGCATTGAAAGAGCCATCACGTGGAACAGGCCATTATGGAGTCTCCAGGTGAGTGACTCACCCCAAATGGCCGCAGCTGTGTGCCGTTAAGCAAGGGAGCTCTTGCTTAAGAAGGTTGTTCATTTTCTTTTGGCACTGGGCATCCGGTCCCCTGTGCCAGTGCACGGGCACTCACTGGCACTGCCACCACGTCCAAGGCTGCATTGCTGTCCCGACCCGTGGGTCGTCGACTTTCTCGGGGGAAGAAGATGGCCCTCCTTTCCTTCATGGCAGCCAGTAGCCGTCCCAACTCTCCCTCTGTTAACCATGGAGCTGCTGTACATGGTGACATCTTTCTGGCATGATTGGCTGTGCATGCATTGTTAGTGTTTAAATGGAGCGCCCCCTTGTTAATGGTTTTCAGCTGTGGCCACTTCGAGCGAGTCAGGCACCTGGAGCCTCCATAATGGCGGGATTTGCATGGAGGCTCTTCCATTGTCGGAAACTTGCGGTGCAGGGAGCACTGAAAGACTGGCGTGGAGAACTCCCATTTTCACTCTATTATGATGCTTTGGGCGTTCAGCCAATGTGTCATATATTCAGTGAAATTATATCACATTGTGCAGAAAATGTCATAATGTTAAGTGGCTGCTCTGTGAACTCTGAGCTAGTTCAAGACTGCTTAATATTTGCTAATATAGTCCAGAACTGATTGAAAGAGACCATTACAAATGCACGTACGTAGCAGACCAAATTAGGTATTAAGCTTCTCAGTTTAAAAAAATCAAAAATGTAGAGCTTTTTCTTTTGAAGAATATGTAACTGTTAATTGCAAACTCAATTATTTGCATAATTAACCAGTTGCTAGGAAACAGTACATGAGACGTCAATCAATTTAGATGCTGTTGCCATGGATCCTGAATGCATGTGAATCATTTCCTGATTACTGGATCGTTAATTTGAAAGCTACCTGTAGATCTTTTGCTTTTGCGCATGGGTTGTGAAAAACCAGATGTTCTCTTCGAATCAAGTGGAGTTTTAGGGTGAGAAGATTATTGGATCAAGTTGGAGGGAGAGAAGGAAGAGAGAAAAAAGGATGTGAAAGAGATGAGAAGATTTGGGAGGAAAAAAAGCATGGGAGAAGGAAGGGAAGGGCTGAGGGGAGGGAATGGGGAAGTGAAAGGAGGAGATTGTGTGGAGGACAGGGCAGTTGGGGGAGAGGAAAAGATGAGAAAAAAGTACCTCAGTGGGGTAGAAAAATGGTTGAAGCAGAAGTGGCTACGTTTGCAGGGGGGAAGAGGTGTTGTTCAGTGAGTGTGATTTAGGAAGATAGTTTAGTTGGCGAGAATGAAAGGTGAAAAATACTTGAAATGGAGAGGTAGAGAAAATACAGTAGGTAAGCCAATTGTCCACAAAATCGACATTTTGATTCAATAAATGGAGTGATTAATGACAGTTAGCATATCTGTACACTACAAGGTATGCTGTTGTCCACAAATCCATCCTTAATTTGAAAAGGGCCCAGATTTTTGAACATCAATATAGCCCATTTCTCAAAAATATTACAATTAGTAAGTAACCTTCAGTTTTTCAAATGTTGAATTGGCTTCATTTCTTTTAAAAAAACAAGAAGCACATATTTGAAAAAAAGTAATATTCAGATTTGTAAAAACATCAATATAGAGGTTTACAGCATGGAAACAGGCCCTTCAACCCAACTTGTCCATGCTGCCCAGTTTTTACCATTGCCCGCCTTTGGCCCATATCCCTCTATACCCATTTTACCCATATAACTGTCTAAATACTTTTTAAAAGACAAAATTGTATCCACCTCTACAACTGCCTCTGGCAGCTCGTTCCAGACACTCACCACCCTCTGAGTGAAAAAATTGCCCCTCTGGACACTTTCCTATCTCTCACCTTAAACCAATGCCCTCTAGTTTTAGACTTCCCTACCTTTGGGAAAAGATGTTGACTATCTACCTTTTATATGCCCTTCATTATTTTATAGACCTCTTTAAGATCACCCTTAAGCCTCCTATGCTCCAGGGAAAAAAGTCCCAGGCCATCCAGCCTTTCCTTATAACTCATACCATCAAGTCCCGGTAGCATCCTATAAATCTTTTCTGCACGCTTTCTAGTTTAATAATATCCTTTCTATAATAGGGTGACCAGAACTGTACACAGTATTCCAAGTGTAGCCTTACTAATATTTTGTAAAACTTCAACAAGATGCCCCAACTCCTGTTTTCAATGTTCTGACCAATGAAACCAAGCATGCCAAATGCCTTCTCCACCACCCTGTCCACCTGTGACTCCACTTTTAAGGGGCTATGAACCTGTACTCCTAGACGTCTTTGTTCTATAATTCTCCCCAACGCCCTACCATTAACTGAGTAGGTTCTGCTCCGATTCGATCTACCAAAATGCATCACCTCACATTTATCTAAATTAAACTCCACAAATAACAGTGGACCCAGCACCGATCCCTGAGGCATACCGCTGGTCACAGGCCTCCAGTTTGAAAAACAACCCTCTACAACCACCCTCTGTCTTCTGTCGTCAAGCCAATTTTGTATCCAATTAGTTACCTCACCCTGGATCCCGTGAGATTTAACCTTATGCAACAACCTATCATGCAGTACCTTGTCAAATATCTTGCTAAAGTCCATGTAGACAATGTCGGCTGCACTGTCCTCATCGACCTTCTTGGTTACCCCTTCAAAAAACTCAGTCAAATTCGTGAGACATGATTTTCCGCTCACAAAGCCATGCTAACTGTCCCTAATCAGTCCTTACCTCTCTAAATGCCTGTAGATCCTGTCTCTCAGAATACCTTCCAACAACTTATCCACTACAGATGTTAGGCTCACCGGTCTATAGTTCCCAGGCTTTTCCCTGCAGCCCTTCTGAAACAAAGGCACAACATTTCTCCGGTTTCTGCCCACAGTCCGGAAGACGTGCTGGTTGGGTGCATTGGCCATGCTAAATTCTCCCTCAGTGTATCCGAACAGGCGTTGGAGTGTGGCGACGAGGGGATTTTCACAATAACTTCATTGCAGTGTTAATGTAAGCCTACTTGTGACTAATAAATAAACTTTACTTTCACTTGCTACCCTCCAATCTTCAGGCACCTCACCTGTGGCTGTCGATGATTCAAATATCTCTGCTCAGGGACCCTCAATTTCCTCCCTAGCCTCCCTCAAAGTCCTGGGATACATTTCATCAGGTCCCGGGGATTTATCTACCTTAATGCGCTTTAAGACTTCCAGCACCTCCTTCTCCGTGATATGTACACTACTCAAGACGTCACTATTTATTTCCCCAAGTTCCCTATCATCCATGCCTTTCTCAATAGTAAATACTGATGAGAAATATTAATTTAGGATCTCACCCATATCTTGTGGATCTGGAAATAGATGACCCTTGTTGGTCCTTAAAAGACCCTCCTCTCTCCCTAGTTACTCTTTTGCCCTTTATGTATTTGTAGAAGCTGTTTGGATTCTGAGAATCCAAAAGCTTCTATAGAGAATCCAAAGAGCTTCTACAATACACCAATGTGCACTCTTTTTTTTGTAAAGAGATTAATCAGTCATGAGTTTTTATAAAAAAATAACCCCTTTCACATTTTTGTTCAGGCCTCGTGTGTTCTGGAGAACAAGAATGTTTGATTGCTTGAAGCATCAAGTTGTAGGCTTACTTTAGTAACAGTTTACATTGAGAGTGCCTGTCACAGTGCCACCTGCTGTAGTCGGTAAGAAGTCTCACAACACCAGGTTAAAGTCCAACAGGTTTAATTGGTAGCAAATACCATAAGCTTTCGGAGCACTGCTCCTTCGTCAGATGGAGTGGAAATGTGATTTCCACTCCACCTGACGAAGGAGCAGTGCTCCGAAAGCTTATGGTATTTGCTACCAAATAAACCTGTTGGACTTTAACCTGGTGTTGTGAGACTTCTTACCGTGTTCACCCCAGTCCAACGCCGGCATCTCCACATCATGACCTGCTGTAGTAACAGGTATTGCATGGAACACAATGACCCACTTAGACATTAATATATTGTGGATGAGAGAGAGTAATTAGAATGAAAACATTGAAAAGTAAGGCTGAAGGAATGGAAGCCTGTCATTCATCTATAATTAAGATGTCCCTTGGGTATAGTTTGAATTTAAAGAGATGTATTGCTAAAGAAAGGTTTGCATCTCATCCTATAATTGATAACATTATTTCAATAGTGTTATCTCAGCCCATTTTCATTGCTGAACAATTTATATATTGACACTGCAGACCATCAGTTCTCCAGACATGGCAGGAGGAATTTGGAGGTAACTAGACGAGATTAACGATGTAAGTAAAAGTGGTAGTGAAACTTAACTGGACCGTGAGAAAGAGAATTCTATTGAAGTAGCTGGAACTACAATTATCTGCTTGAAATAAATAGGTGTAAGGTGCCCAGTTGTTATTTTTACATCACCAAACTCCATGTTCTTGATATCAAGTAACAAGTGAGGTGAAGTGACACATCAGAACGGGATCCACTTCCAGTGCCTCTTAGTGGGGGGCTTACTGGCATGTTTATTCAGCATTTAGAATGTTATCTTTCCCCTTCTATCAAACGTGGTACCAGATCATCGTTCATCACCCCTATAACCTACTGTACAACGTTTCCCACTCAGCCTCAATCTTTAACCTGGCAGACGCCCCATGACTGAGGACAGGGAAGAGAAAATATTCTCACTCTCGATCTCGGAGGGGAAGTGATGGGGGATTGCGGGATGGGGGGTGTGGCCACCTCAATCAGAAGGCTCCATCGTATTAGGGATGCCCTCCCCTGAGGGACTGAAGAGCTCTGGCCATCCCTCCTCCCCAACCTATCTCCCAATGGCAAGATTGCCCTTCTCATGACCCCCCTCCCCCCTGGGCCTCCCCTACCCGGGACCCCGGTTGCAGGAGGTGGTGGCATAGTGGTACTGTCACTGGACTAGTAATCCAGAGACTCCAGGTAATGTTGTGAGGACATGGGTTTGAATCCCACCATGGCAGATGATGGAATCTTAAATCAACAAAAATCTGGAATTAAAAGTCTAATGATAATTATGAAATCATTGCCGATTGTCATAAAAACCCATCTAATTCACTAATGTCCTTTAAGGAAGGAAATCTGCCATCCTTGCCTGGTCTGGGCTACATGTGACTCCAGATCCAAAGCAATGTGGTTGACTCTTAAATGCCCTCAGGGATGGGCAATAAATGCTGGCCCAGGCAGCGCCACCCACATCCCATGAACAAATCAAAAAAACTTATAAGAACCCGAGTCTTAGTCTCAGGCAGGGTGCTGCAGTATCTCTTCTAGCCACTGCCTGGATGTATTGGTGGGCTGTCAGCCAATCCAGGGTGTGACTTCTATCCAAATAGGGCAGACATCCCGCCTCCTGCCAATCAAGCGCTCAAATAAGCCTGTCAGAGTTGGCAGGGATGCGTTCCCTATCGGCTGTCTGGATGATGGACACCATGCCCTTGACATCCTGAAAATCAGGCCCTAATTTCTAAACATCTCACAATAGAGCTGCGAAATACATCTTTATTGAAAAGAATATTCTTCCCCCTTCTGAAGCTCATTCTAGTCACTTAGCAAAGCCTTATCTCCTAATTCCACTGAATTTCCACCCATTACTATTCTGATGGCGCTGTTGCCAGTGTTGCAAGGGAATTAGACACCTCAACTTGCAGTGCAATTCTGGCCAGTTCTAATATATATTCTCTGTTGTGTTTCAGTATTCATTTCCTTCATTCCCTCACATTGTCTCTTTCTTCTCTCTCAGGTAGGCACAGGAGTTAGGCAAGTGTAATTAAAAATGGCTTGTTTGCCAGCCATTTCCCTGAGTTGGTCTTGCTGCAAAGATCAAATAAGCTGATTGATCCAGTGGGTAGAGAATGGGTATTTACACTGAAAGTGAATAACCAGAAACTGGAATATTAACTAGGAGCTTCCCTTCTTCACCAACATTTGTGCGATGAATGGGTACTGTTTTTGTATAGTGATGGAGGAGAATCTCAGTACTGTTTCCAGTGTAATTTCAGTCTGTTAGGAATTTGGTTTGGCAGCAAAATGGAGTGGAAGGAAGCTGTTACCTGTCCCCAAATTAATATCCTCAACCCCCCTTCCACATTGTGCGTGATCCATTTGCTAGGTACCTTCATTTACAGAAATTATGCGGCACTGGAAATTTGAGTTCCCTGCTTTTCTACTCACTGACTAAGAATTATGAGGTGCAACTGTTGCCAGAATTGGCAAAGGCAAGCAGATGCGTGGAGTGTCTAAGCCTGTCCGTCGTGGAAGAATTTCTGCAGCTGGAAATGAGTTCCTTGCAGCAATGTTTTTTTTGACTTTGACATTCTGCCACAAAGATCTGGATGTGCTTTTCACTACCTCTGATGACGAGAGAGCATCAAGAGATTTCCACCATCTCTCCCCAGTACAGTGAGGGCTTCTCAGCAGCAAGTATGGGATTTCCAGTAGCTTTTTGGAGCCTGCACTATGGATCCTACGACGTGGGAAGCACAATCCTGGACAGATCCAAATGGTCACGAAGCAATCTGAATATCTGAGGAGCGCACAGTCAGATACTTACAGGATAAGTGAACAAGACAAAAGCCAATGCTTTCACCCACCTCTCCAACAGTGACTTCATACATAAATAAAAGCAAAATACTGCGGATGCTGGAAATCTGAAATAAAAACAGAAAACGCTGGAACCTCTGTGGAGAGAAAAATAGAGTTAACGTTTCGAGCCCGTATGACTTTTCTTCATATGTAATATTTGTAATTGGATTTGCTATCCAAAGTTTGGCTGAACATCGCATATGTGCCGACACCAACCTAAACCCTGAACAATTGGTTTCCTTACTGGACATTCATTTGTCAAAGCAAGGGGAGATCCACCAGCAATGTATGAAATTTTCACTAAGAAAGGGGAGGAGTAATGGCAGCTCAGAATGGAACAAAGTCATCTCGTCAGCATTTTGAGAAGATGGACCCCCTCAGTTGGTAACCCATCATGAATTATACTGTCAACACAGGTCACATAAAGACCTTACTGTGAAGATTTATATAAGTGAACTTCACCCAAGAGTCAGCCCTATCGTCTGCTGCATAAGAACCTGTAGCTACATCCATCTGCCTGCATCTTTCTCATTCTCTGTAGCTAAGAAGGTTATCATCACCCTCAGATTTTATAGTACAAGTTTAAGTAAGCTGTGGGGAGACCAGTGTAACATTAGCCAAACTACATTACAGTAATCGAGAACTAGGCAATTCATCAACTTTCATATCACAGCAGCAAAATAGAACTATTCTCCTTCACGGGGCTCTTGGCTTTTTCAAATTTTAAAAAGACATTCACTTTCTCTACCACTGTGCACAGTGGCAGCCGTGTGTACCATCTACAAGATGCACTGCAGAAACTCACCAAAACTCCTTAGACAGCACATTCCAAACCCACGACTGCTACCATCTTGAAGGACAAGGGCAGTAGACACCTGGGAATGGCACCACTTGCACGTTCCCCTTCAAGATGCTCACTAGTAAGGGAATTATTGGGAAAGATTCTTAGGGACAGGATTTACTCACATTTGGAAACAAATGGACTTATTAATGATAGATAGCATGGTTTTGTGAAGGGGAGGTCGTGCCTCACTAACTTGATCGAGTTTTTCGAGGAAGTGACGAAGATGATAAATGAGGAAAAGGCAGTGGACATGGACTTCAGTAAAGTCTTTGACAAGGTACCTCATGGTAGACTGGTACGAAAAGTGAAGTCATCCGAGGAGAGCTGGCAAGATAGATACAGAACTGCCTTGGCCATAGAAGACAGAGGGTAGCAGTAGAGAGGTGACTTTCTGAATGGAAGGCTGTGTCTAGCAGTGTTCCATAGGGATCAGTTCTGTTGTTGTTTCTTTGTTGTTTGCAGTATATATAAATGATTTGGAGGGAAATATGGCTGATCTGATTAGTAAGTTCGCAGACGACACAAAATTGTTGGAGTTGCGGATAGTGAAGAGGATTGTCAGAGGATACAGTATAATATAGACCAGTTGGAAACTTGGACGGAGAAATGGCAAATGGAGTTTAATCCGGACAAGTGTGAGATAATGCCTTTTGGAAGGTCCAATGCATGTAGGAATTATACAGTAAATGGTAGAACCTTTAGGAGTATTGACAGGCAGAGAGATCTGGGCGTACATGTCCACTGATCATTGAAAGTGGCAACGCAGGTGGATAAGGTGGTCAAGAAAGCATACAGCATGCTTGCCTTCATCAGTCGGGGTATTGAGTATAAAAATTGGCAGGTCATGCTGCAGCTGTACAGAACCTTAGTTAGGCCTCATTTAGAATGTTGTGTACAATTCTGGTCGTCATACTACCAGAAGGATATGGATGCTTTGGAGAGGCTACAGAAGAGGTTTACCAGGATGTTGCCGGGTTTGGATGGTATTAGCATATGAGCAGAGGTTGGATAAACTCGGTTTGTTCTCACTGAAACGACGGAGGTTGAGGGGTGACCTGATAGACATCTACAAGATTATGAGTGGCATGGACAGAATGGATAGTCAAATGCTCTTTCCAAGGGTAGAAAAGTCAAGTACTAGGGAACATAGATTTCAGGTGCGTGGGGAAAAGTTTAGAGGAGATGTGCAAGGCAAGTTTTTTACACAGAGGTGGTGAATGTCTGGAATGCGCTGCCTGGGGAGGTGGTGGGAGCAGGTACGATGTGGCATTTAAAGGGCATCTAGACGAATACACGAATAGGATGGGAATGGAAGGATATGGACTCTGTAAATGCATACAGTTTTAGTTTAGGCAGGCATCATGATTGGCGGAGGCTTGAAGGGCCGAAAGGCCTGTTCCTGTGCTGTACTTTTCTTTGTTTTTTGTTCAGCATTCTGACTTGGAAATATGTTGTTGTTCCTTCACTGTCTCTGGGTCAAAATCCTGGAATTCCCTCCCTATCTGCACCTGCACTACAAGGATCACAGCAGTTCAGGAAGTCAGTGCACCACCACTTTCTCAAGGGCAATTAGGGATGGGCAATGATATGCTGGCTGAGCAAAAATGAATATTTTTAAAAATGCAATCAATCATATATGCACTCATTAAATGCATAGAGTATATGAAACTCCACCTTGACATCTATATAATATTTTGATATACTGATCATTGTTGCAATAATTTATCCTTCAAAATTCAGTCCTCCCTGACTCTTCAGGAAATAAAATAACATTAACATTTGATTTCTGGGTGACAAAACCTACTCTCTTTGTTTTCAGGGAAAATATAACATTGTGTGTAACTGAAAAGGAAATAGTACAGTGTTACATCAGTCACTTACCCCTGCAAGATTGGCTATCAAGAGGACCATTGGGGTCTTAAATGGGTGCTTTCACTGCCTAAACATGTCAGGAGGATTGGACTACATTTTGTCCACCACATAGAGTTTTAGGCTGTTGTGCCCTTTACAACCATTAAAAAAGTGCAAGATTTTGATGTTGGTGGTGGAGGATGGGGTGGGACAACCTTAACTTCATTCAATGCAGAATTATAGAGAAGTATCACAATGACCTGGACTCAGAGAACTCTTCTGCTTAACAGAGTTTATCTTACTTCCTCCCCTCTATTCCAAATTAGGGATCACTTTCTCAATTCCAGTGGCCACCTTTACATCTTGACAACCTGTCAGCCCTAAATGACTATAAAGTAATCATCACCTAATTGAATAAGTCAGTGCCAGATAAGAACAGGGGTGTAAGATCGTGCATAATTTAATAGGAAAATTGCTGAATAGTACAGAATATAAAGGGCTACAGTGATGGCATAGGAAGCTGAAGATCAGCCATAAACATGTTGAATGTCTGAACAGGCTGGAAGGGCTGAATGGCTTATTCCTGCTCCTATTCTTAAGTCAGTATTGTTTTCTTCACTATTGTTATCTTGGCAATATGAGGATATATTCTGTGTGTCATCATGTGGGGCACAATTTAGATATGGCAGGAGCAGCTGTGATGTGGAAATGCCGGCATTGGACTGGGATAAACACAGTAAGAAGTCTCACAACACCAGGTTAAAGTCCAACAGGTTTATTTGATAGCAAAAGCCTCAAGCTTTCGGAGCGCTGCTCCTTCGTCAGGTAAGTGGGAGTTCTGTTCACAAACAGGGCATATAAAGACACAAACTCAATTTACAAAATAATGGTTGGAATGCGAGTCTTTACAGGTAATCAAGTCTTAAAGGTACAGACAATGTGAGTGGAGACAGGGTTAAGCACAGGTTAAAGAGATGTGTATTGTCTCCAGCCGGGACAGGAGCAGCTGTGACATATCTAAAGACATGATCTGCTTAACGCCTGAAAGAATTAAATTTGGGAATGAAACTTTGGTGCCAGATAAAGCCTGCAATGTTACAGAGATTCAGGTGAATCGTTTATTTATTAGTCACAAGTCAGCTTACATTAACACTGCAATGAAGTTACTATGAGAATCTCCCAGTCGCCACACTCCGGCGCCTGTTCGGGTACATTGAGGGAGAATTTAGCATGGCCAATGCAGCTAAGCAGCACGTCTTTCAGACTGTGGGAGGAAACCAGAGTATCCGGAGGAAACCCACGCAGACACCGGGAGAACGTGCAGACTCCGCACAGTGACCCAAACCAGGAATCGAACCCAGATCCCTGGCGCTGTGAGGCAGCAGTGCTAACCACTGGGCCACCCACAATATATCAAAGAACAAAGAACAAAGAACAATACAGCACAGGAACAGGCCTTTCGGCCCTCCAAGCCCGCACCGCTCCCTGGTCCAAACGAGACCATTCTTTTGTATCCCTCCATTCCCACTCCATTCATGTGGCTATCTAGATAAGTCTTAAACGTTCCCAGTGTGTCTGCCTCCACCACCTTGCCCGGCAGCGCATTCCAGGCCCCCACCACCCTCTGCATAAAATACGTCCTTCTGATATCCGTGTTAAACCTCCCCCCCTTCACCTTGAACCTATGACCCCTCGTGAACGTCACCACCGACCTGGGAAAAAGCTTCCCACCGTTCACCCTATCTATGCCTTTCATAATTTTATACACCTCTATTAGGTCACCCCTCATCCTCCGTCTTTCCAGTGAGAACAACCCCAGTTTACCCAATCTCTCCTCATAACTAAGCCCTTCCATACCAGGCAACATCCTGGGCGACCAGAACTGGGCGCAGTACTCCAAATGCGGCCGAACCAACGTTCTATACAACCGCAACATCAGACCCCAACTTTTATACTCTATGCCCCGTCCTATAAAGGCAAGCATGCCATATGCCTTATTCACTACCTTCTCCACCTGTGACGTCATCTTCAAGGATCTGTGGACTTGCACACCCAGGTCGTTCTGCGTATCTACACCCTTTATGGTTCTGCCATTTATTGTATAGCTCCCCATGCAGATGCAACCAGATTTGAATATTCAATCTTTCCATTGACTCTTCCTAAACTTAAACTTGGAACCCAGCAGTAATTCTCCAAAAACATTAGTTCATGTGTTGAAATTAAAGTCAAAGATG
Organism: Mustelus asterias; assembly: GCF_964213995.1. Lineage (NCBI taxonomy): Eukaryota > Metazoa > Chordata > Chondrichthyes > Carcharhiniformes > Triakidae > Mustelus > Mustelus asterias. The sequence goes on from NC_135806.1 coordinate 113,088,460, forward strand.
GAGGACGTCTTAAGGTGAATATGGATGGTTGTATAGAATGCATATAATGTTGGACAACACCTGTGGGCATGATTCATCTCAGTGTTGTTTGTTATAGCTTAGGGAACAATCATAGTGGTGTTTATGGTTTTAACATAATGGAGAATCTTAAACAGGTTAAATAAGAGAAAGAATATAATGGGGATGATCATTTTAATAAAGCTCAGTAATATGAAGAGGAGACATGAATGTGAAACCCTAGGAAATATAGGTTCCTGAGTTCCAAGGAAGGAATATTGTAGAATAGTGTATGATACAATAAGAAACATAGATTAACAATAGTAAAATACTATTAACTCCTTTTTTGATAAGAGATATTCTTTGTAACATATATTTTAGATCAGGTTGTTAAGGTTCCACAGGGAAATGCTAAGTCAGCAGACAGTGAATGTTAATGATAAGAAGCAGCAATAGATTTAAAGAAACAATAATAGCTAACAGAAAAGCAGAACATTCTGGAAAAACCCACCAGGTCTGACAGCATCTGTGGAGAAAGAAACAGATTTGAGTCCAATGAATCTTCTTTGATTTCAGATTTCCAGCATCCTGCAGTATTTTGCTTTTATTTCAGTCAACAGTTTTGGCGACAACACATCGTGGGTTTCAGTTGTTATTGTCCTGGTAAAGTGTGACGTTTATAACCATGCAAAATTTTGTTTATCTTCTAAGGAGAAGTGTATAGTATCCATATTCCAGTGATAATGGAATGTATGTAGTGTGACATTGCCATCTACTGGTGTAAGAGCATATGACACACAGATCACATGACCATGATTTTAGAATTGATAGGTTCAGACCTATCTAATATTACCCGTCTACATGTAGAAATGTTGTAATTCTTTGGGATGCCATTCTAAATTCTCCTCTGGATTAGCTAGTGTTTCGTCATGTGTTCAGGGTCTAGATGGGGAGCTTGTCTATTCTCCCAAAGTAAGCTATTTGAGGCAATGGTTTGTTAAAACCATTACTGTTTATTTACAGTTACTATATATATTGGGATCTCTGCATGAGGTTGAAACCTCTCCTTCCTCCTGATCTCTATTTCTCAGTCACACAATGTTATATCATCCTTCCATCAGCACTATCTGCTTCTCATGGTAACCCTTTATATCTTCCCACAAACTTCATCCCAATTATACTTACCCTCCTACAGTTAGTAGTTCTAATGCCCATTTTCTATCCTACATGTAAGTATATAGACATGTATGCCGGAATTCTACCGCCCTGCCTGCCACAGAATTGGAACGGGCGAGAGGCGGAAAACAGAAATGTTTGTTGACCTCGAGTGGGAATTTCCGGTCTCGCTTGAGCGAGGCTGTAAATCCCGCCCATAGTTTGTTTGTAATTTCTACAAGTAAAACTAACAAGTCAATTGTTCTTTGGTGTCCAAATCTACTCAGCTGATCTAACAAGGTGTAATCCCCTTCAGCCATTAGATCATGGCTGACCTGTAGCTCAACTCCATTTACTCACCTTTGATACTTGTGTCTTGATGTCCTTTGCTGACAAAAGATCAGTACGACCATTCCCATATGACTCTAAATTCGATGGCACTCTAATGGTCAAGTGCTGGAAAAAGTGCTGGAAAATGGGATTAGAATAGATAGGTGCTTGATGGCCGGTGCAGACACGATGAGTCAAAGGGTCTCTTGTTGTGCTGTAAAACTCTATTACTATGAAAACAAATATGGCATATTTATATGGCATTATTAAAGAGGAGATAGCAGGGCATCTGGATAGAAATGGTTCGATCAATCAGACGCAGCATGGATTCATGAGGGGAAAGTCGTGCTTGACGAACATGTTGGATTTTTATGAAGATGTGACTAGGGCGGTTGATGGAGGAGAACCGGTGGATGCGGTGTTTTTGGATTTCCAAAAGGCGTTTGATAAGGTGCCCCATAAAAGGCTGCTGAAGAAGATTAGGGCACACGGAGTTGGGGGTAGTGTGTTAAAGTGGATTGGGGACTGGCTATCCGACAGGAAGCAAAGAGTCGGAATAAATGGGTGTTTTTCCGGTTGGAGGAAGGTAACTAGTGGCGTGCCGCAGGGATCGGTACTCGGGCCGCAACTGTTTACCATTTATATAGATGATCTGGAGGAGGGGACGGAGTGTAGGGTAACGAAGTTTGCAGACGACACAAAGATAAGTGGAAAAGTGAATCGTGTGGAGGACGGAGAAGATCTGCAGAGAGATTTGGACAGGCTGAGTGAGTGGGCGAGGATATGGCAAATGGAGTATAACGTTGAGAAATGCGAGGTTATACACTTTGGAGGAAATAATAACAAATGGGATTACTATCTCAATGGAAACAAATTAAAACATGCTACCGTGCAAAGGGACCTGGGGGTCCTTGTGCATGAGACGCAAAAGCCCAGTCTGCAGGTACAACAGGTGATCAAGAAGGCAAATGGGATGTTGGCCTATATTGCGAAGGGGATAGAATATAAAAGCAGGGATGTCTTGATGCACCTGTACAGGGCATTGGTGAGGCCGCAGCTGGAATACTGTGTGCAGTATTGGTCCCCTTATATGAGGAAGGATATATTGGCATTGGAGGGAGTGCAGAGAAGGTTCACCAGGTTGATACCGGAGATGAGGGGTTTGGATTATGAGGAGAGGCTGAGGAGATTGGGTTTGTACTCGTTGGAGTTTAGAAGGATGAGGGGGGATCTTATGGAGACTTATAAGATAATGCGGGGGCTGGATAGGGTGGAGGCGGAGAGATTCTTTCCACTTAGTAAGGAAGTTAAAACTAGAGGACACAGCCTCAAAATAAAGGGGGGTCGGTTTAAGACAGAGTTGAGGAGGAACTTCTTCTCCCAGAGGGTGGTGAATCTCTGGAATTCTCTGCCCACTGAGGTGGTGGAGGCTACCTCGCTGAATATGTTTAAAGCGCGGATGGATGGATTCCTGATCGGTAAGGGAATTAAGGGTTATGGGGATCAGGCGGGTAAGTGGTACTGATCCACGTCAGATCAGCCATGATCTTATTGAATGGCGGGGCAGGCTCGAGGGGCTAGATGGCCTACTCCTGCTCCTATTTCTTTTGTTCTTATGTTCTTATGTTCTTATATTCTGTTTAATTACAAGGAATAAAATGTCAATTTACTCTTTCTAACACCGTGTTTCCACCGGGTGGCTATACGTGCCTTTCTTTACCTCATGTCTCCCTATCTCTGTAATCTTCTCCAGTACAACAACCCTCCACAACATCTACACTCCTCTAATTCTGGCCTCTTTGTTATACATTCCCAATTATAATAGTTCCACCACTATGGCTGTGCCTTCAGTCCCTAGGCTCCAAGCTCTGGAATTCCCTCCCTGTATCTCTCTGCCTCTACCTTGCTTTTTAAGACACTCGTTAAAACCTAAATATCTGATCAAGCTTTTGGTCATCTGACCTATTATCTCTTTATGTGGCTCAGTGTCATATTTTATATTCTAATAGTTCTGGGAAGAGTCTGGGAATATTTCATTATGTTAAAGGCATTATATAATTACAAGTTGTTTTTGCCGTTATATGCAAATGTTTCTTCTTGGTGCAATCTGAGAAGCGGTGACCAATATTCTAAAACTTGGATTGAGGTGGATCCTCCTCTCAAGACAGTGCAGCTGTTGGCTGCATCTTCGGAGTTTGTTCCTGGACGGCCTGATATTATCTTCTACTTTCACCCATACTTCACAACACTCTCACCTTCTCCCACGCCACACTCAACAATTCCTCCCTTCCATCGCATCCATCAACATATAACCACCACAACACTCTAAAACCTGCTCATTCCAAAACCTCACCTCTTCACTTCCTTTGTTTGTATCATGCACCAACAAAATTCTCTTCTCATACGACCAATTACAAAATGCATTGTTTGTCACTGAATATCTTGCCTTTAATAATTCTATATTTGCCACATCGTGACATTTCCGATTGTCTCCAAATGCAATCTTAATCTGCTTGGTCATAATTTTGCTGAAATGCCTGTTGGGGGCAACTACTCCAAGCACTCCTTCCTCACTTTACGTTCCAAACACTTGACTTTACATGCAACGCCTCCCATCCTGTGCCTATCTTACAACTTCTCCACCTCTCAACAGGGACACACATGTCTCACAATCTGCCCTGACCTTCCCAACACAAGCTCATTAACTCTCAGTCTCACTTTCTGTTAGAGAATGAGGCCATCTCCCTGCTCTTTTAAGGAGGTCAGAGATGAAGACTTATGGGCTCAACCATGAGAAGAAAACTACCTTACACACATGTGAAAACAAAGCAAACAGCGTTTGGTGTTTCGAAGGAGGAATCTTTGGTTTTGCAACAAAAATATCAAAGTTATAACTTATCAAATATTTGTTTGTCGAATGCAAGTTGTGTGTGGAATCTTTATATGGCGAGAGATATAAATAAGATTGAGGCAATCCAAAAGACATACTGCATGAGAACTACACCAGTATCACATCCTTATCAAAGGTTTAGAATGAGCATCATGGCAGCAAAGTGTGGAGTCGGGGGAGGGTAATAAATTAAAATATGGAGTGGACTGGTTTGAATTGATGACAACAAATGCCTGTTGCTCCTGAACTTGGAACTTCCTATTTTTTTGGCGGCGGGACTGGAGTCAGGTTGGGCTTTGTGCATGCACAATTTACAGAGGCTGCTGCCCACATAAGGCACCAGCTACTTCCACTGAAGTGGGTCTGAGTAGTTTGAAAATGGAGTGTGCAGATTAAATCAGGTAAGAGCTAGTCTGAACTTGGTGTATTTGTTTGGATACCATTTGGAGGGCATATCAATTGTACCACAGAACCCTGGCAACAGCTATGTTTCTGTTTTGTAGGATCAGTAGAGACCTGGAAACAGGATGTTATGAATTTAACAAGGTCCATGAGGTGGACCTGTTAGAATATGAGCTCTCTGATTGAGAGGTGGAGAAGTTGTAAGATAGGCACAGGATGGGAGGCTGTCCAATTTGAGAGCCCTGCAGAGGTATATAATGTGGAGTGTCCAGGTTACCGGCACTCATGGTATATACTGTGTACTGGGAAGTATCTGTCTGAGTATTACTAACTATTGTAAATAAATCTAAGTTGGTGAAGGGACACCAGCCTCGGTGGAGTTATTTCACAGCGCACTCACCTGCCTTCTATGGATACGGTTGCCAACCCTCCAGGATTAGCCTGGAGTCTCCAGGAATAGTCGACCAACCATTAACATTGTTTTTCTTTACATTTTCTTTGAACACTGTTATTAGTTAGAAAAATATTTGGAGATGATTTGGCTAATGAAAAGTCTACACACTTTCCAGTTAGCATGAGAGGGTGGAGTTCAGGGAGGATGGGCATGTCACATAACCAGTAATAGGCCCATGGTATCAGGTCACCTGATGAAACCAGAGTTGGCAACTCTAGTTCGAAAGCAACAGAGTTAAGATGACTTCAGGCAGCACTATCCCATCAAACCCATCACTTCAGTACTAACATTGTGAACATATCAGTGAACTGAAATTAAAGATCTGCATCAAACTAGATTTACCAGAACTGTAAAAAGGAAATATTTTGAAGGTAGCCTGAAAGAAAATCTTGATCTGACTCTATGAATCAAGCTGTTTGTTAGAATACTCTGTTTTGTTTATGTGTATCACTTGATTCTTACCCACCACCACCACCCCGCGCCACCACAGCCCCTAACATTGTCCTTTGCCAGGGAACATAATGTACCCATTCATCTTTTTTAAACTAATGGCCAAGGTATCTTTCAAAGAGACATTTAAGGTAACAAACTAATGAAGTAGGTATTGCTGAGCAATAATTGCAACATTAAGCAGAACAAAATTAAAAATAGAATGTTGTCTGAAAAAGAAACAGATAATATAACTTTGAAACTGTGTTAACCTAATATGGGCTTTATGAACACAATATCCTCAATATTAACCCCTCCACAATGGGTGGGAGAGGGTCAGCAGTAGAGGGAGTGGGGGATGGTGATAAATTGTCAAATGCATGTAAAGTAATCCTAACCCGTAGCCGCTTTTACAGTGGAAAATTTATTGACACCCGAGTGTCCCACTATGGAGAAGCTGGACACTTCAACCGGAATGTTATGGCCGTTCATACAGCTGGGATTTTCCCATCCTGCTGCAGTCAACTGAGATTTGGCTGAGTGCCAAATTCTCTGACCTCGCTGCAGCGTGAGTATGGTGTGAACATCCAGTAAGTTCATGCCCTTCATTTTTAAAATATTCTTTCATGGAAAGTGGGTGTCGCAGGCGAGGCCAGTATTTATTGCCCGTTCCTAATTGCCCTTGAGAGTGAGCTGCTTTCTTTAACTGCAGTAAGAGTTTTAACAACACCAGGTTAAAGTCCAACATTGGTATTTGGTAGCAAATGCCATTCTTTAACTGCTGCAGTCCATGTGGTTAAGGAACACCCACGCTGCTGTTAGGAAGGGATTTCCATGATTTTGACCAGCGACAATGAAGGAACAACATTATAGTTACAAGTCAGGATGGTATATGGCCTGGAGAGGCATCTACCATCCTTGTCCTTCTATGTGGTAGAGGTCACAGGTTTCACCAAAGGAACCTTGGTGAGTTCCTGCAGTGCATCTTGTTGATGGTACACACTGTGTTTGTGGTGGAGGGAGTGAATCTTTATTGTGGTAGATGGGATGCCAATCAAGCGGGCTGCTTTGTCTTGAATGGTCTTGATCTTCTTGAGTATGAACAAAGAACAAAGAAAATTACAGCACAGGAACAGGCCTTTTGGACCTCCAAGCCTACACCGACCATGCTGCCCATGTGAACTAAAACACCCTACCTTTCCAGGGACCATATCCCTCTATTCCCATCCTATTCGTGTATTTATCACGACGCCCCTTAAAAGTCACTATCATATCTGCTTCTACTACCTTCCCCGGCAGCAAGTTCCAGGCACCCACCACTCTCTGTGTAAAAAACATGCCTCGACATCTTCTTTAAACCTCGCACCTTAAACTTATGCCTCAGAGTAATTGATTCTTCCACCCAGGCTTCTGACTATCCACGCTGTCCCTGCCCCTCATAATCTTGTAGACTTCTATCAGGTCACCCTGATGAACGCATGTAAAGTTGCCAGCTCCAACACACCCTTCCCTGATGAGTTCAATGCATTCTACGCCCGTTTTGAGCAAGAGGTCAGCGAAAGCATGCCCTCCACCTGGAAGCCCTGGATGAACCTGTATCTGGGGTCACCATTGCAAATGTCAGAGCAACTTTCTTAAAGGTCAACCCACGGAAAGCAACTGGCCCGGATGGGGTGCCCGGATGTGCACTCAGATCCTGCGCGGATCAGCTGGCAGAGGTATTCACAGACATCTTCAACCTCTCTTTACAACAATCGGAGGTCCCTACCTGCTTCAAGAAGACGATCGTCATCCCGGTACCTAAGAAAAACCAAGCAATGTGCCTTAATGACTATCGGCCGGTGGCTCTGACATCCATCATTATGAAGCGCTTTGAAAGGTTAGTCATGGCACAAATCAATTCCAGCCTCCCGGACTGCCTGGATCCACTACAGTTTGCCTACTGCCGCAACAGGTCCATAGCAGACCCCATTTCCCTGGCCCTGCACTCAACCCTGGAACACCTAGATACCAAGGACACCTATGTCAGACTCCTTTATTGACTACAGCTCAGCCTTCAACACTATTATTCCCACAAAACTCATCTCCAAACTCAGTGGCCTGGGCCTCGGCACCTCCCTCTGTGACTGGATCCTGAACTTCCCAACTCACAGACCACAATCGGTAAGGATAGGCAACAACACCTCCTCCACGATAATCCTCAACACCAGTGCCCCACAAGGCTATGTTCTCAGCCCCCACTATACTTGTACACCTATGACTGTGCGGCCAAATTCCCCTCCGTAGTGGGTCGGATCTCAAACAATGACGAGACAGAGGACAGGAATGAGATAGAGAATCTCGTGAACTGGTGCGGCAACAATAATCTCTCCCTCAATGTCAACAAAACGAAGGAGATTGTTATCGACTTTAGGAAGCGTAAAGGAGAACCTGCCCCTGTCTACATCAATGGGGACGAAGTAGAAAGGGTCGAGAGCTTCAAGTTTTTAGGTGTAGATCACCAACAACCTGTCCTGGTCCCCCCATGTCGACACTATAGTTAAGAAAGCCCACCAACGCCTCTACTTTCTCAGAAGACTAAGGAAATTTGGCATGTCAGCTACGACTCTCACCAACTTTTACAGATGCCCCATAGAAAGCATTCTTTCTGATTGTATCACAGCTTGGTATGGCTCCTGCTCTGCCCAAAACTGCAAGGAACTACAAAAGGTTGTGAATGTAGCCCAATCCATCATGCAAACCAGCCTCCCATCCATTGACTCTGTCTACACTTCCCGCTGCCTGGGCAAAGCAGCCAGCATAACTAGGGACCCCACGCATCCCGGACATTCTCTTTTCCAACTTCTTTCTTCGGGAAAAAGATACAAATGTCTGAGGTCACGTACCAACCGATTCAAGAACAGCTTCTTCCCTGCTGCTGTCAGACTTTTGAATGGACTTACCTTGCATTAAGTTGATCTTTCTCTACGACTGTAACACTACATTCTGCACTCTCTCGTTTCCTTCTCTATGAACGGTACGTTTTGTCTGTATAGCGCGCAAGAAACAATACTTTTCACTGTATGTTAATACATGTGACAATAATAAATCAAATCAAATCAAATCAATCAAAAATCAATCAATCAACCTTCGTCGTTCCAGTGAGAACAAACCAAATTTCTCCAACCTCTCCTCATCACTAATGCCCTTCACACCAGGCAACATCCTGGTAAATCTTTTCTGTACACTCTCCAAAGCCTCCACGTCCTTCTGGTAGTGTGGCGACCAGAATTGAACACTATATTCCAAGTGCGGCCTAACTCAGGTTCTATAAAGCTGCAACATGACTTGCCAATTTTTAAACTAGTAAGAAGGACTTTGTAGGTTTGATGGGGCTGAGTTTGCCATTGTCGTTTCCAATGCTTAGGTCAATGCCCCCAATCTACATTCTTCAGTTCCTGCCTAATATTGTTGTAATTAGCCTTCCCCAATTCAGCGCCTTAACTTGAGGACTACTTATCTTTATCCATCAGTACCTTAAAGCTGACTGAATTGTGGTCACTGTTCCTGAACTGCTCCCCTACTGAAACGTCGACCACCTGGCCGGGCTCATTCCCCAATACCATGTCCAGTATGGCCCCTTCCCTAGTTAGACTATCTACAAACTATTTCAAGAAGCCCTCCTGGATGCTCCTTACAAACTCTGTCCCATCTATGTCTCTCACACTAAGTGAGTCCCAGTCAATATAGGGGAAGTTAAAATCTCTCACCAGAACAACCCTGTTACTTTTACCCCTCACCAAAATCTGCCTACATATGTGTTCCTCTATCTCCCGCTGGCAGTTGGGTGGCCTATAGTAAACCCCTAATATTGTGACTACACCCTTCCTATTCCTGAGCTCTACCCATATTGCCTCGCTGCATGAGCCCTCCGTGTGTCCTCCCGCAGTACAGCTGTGCAACTCCCCCACCCCTTTTACATCCCCCTCTATCCCACCTGAAACATCTGTATCCTGGGATGTTAAGCTGCCAATCCTGTCCTTCCCTTAACCAAATCTCTGTAATAGCAACAGCATCATAGTTCCAAATACTAACCCAAGCTCTAAGTTCATCTGCCTTACCCGTTACACTTCTCGCCTTGAAACAAATGCACCAGACCCTCTTTGATCAGCAGCCACACCCTGCCTGCTCTGCTTCTAAGTCTTACTGGCCCTACTCTCTAGTTCTGCTTCAGTTAATTCACCTTTGCTTTGTCAACCCTCCCGTGTGACATTGTTGGAGCTGCACACATCCAAGCAAGGAGAGAGTATCACTCTCGTGACGTGCCTTGTAGATGGTGAACAGGCTTTGGGGGATCAGAAAATGAATTACTCGCTGCAGAATTCCTGGCCTCTGGCCTGCTCTTGTAGCCACAGTATTTATATGGATAGTCCAGTACACTTTTTGGTCAACGGTAACTCCCAATTGTCATTGGGCGTTTCAGCGATGACAATGCCATTGAATGTCAAGGGGAGATGGTTAGATTCTCTCTTGCTGGAAATGGTCATTGCTTGGCATTTGTGTACATGAATGTTACTTGCCATTTCTCAGCCCAAATCTGAATATTTTCCAGTTCTTGTTGTAAATGGACACAGACTGTTTCAGTATCTGAGATGTTGTGAATGTTGCTGAACACTGTGCAATCAATCCACAAAGTCATTAACTTACTTAAAATCAGATCCCACAATGCTATTGGGAGCCCTATTTAAAACTGAATGCTTCTGATAGGGTTTCCAGAGTCATGAACCCTGACAATGCAAGAGAGGAGGGACTGCCTGATGAACAAATGTATTTTCCATTCCTTCTCGTGGGCCAGAAGGGGCATGAATGCCTCTCCTGGTTGCCAGGGAATGTCTCCAAGAATCACACGCGATGGCCTCCTGATGCCAGTTTTCCCTCCCGGTTCTAGTCAAAGCTGCCAGTTTGGTCTTCAGTCCAACTGATGAATAGCAATGAGGTTCTATGGTTATATCGACATAATGTCCCTGACCTTGCCGAATACCTTGCGGCTTTTGTCCTGCCACTCACCCTCCCCATGTCCCAGTGAATATCGGGGCCAATGAAGGAGAAATGAAAATCGGATGGGGTCCACTGGGCTGCCGATTCACTGTTGCCTGCTTTGCGCCACAATGAAGATTAAAATTCATCCCCAATAAAGTGTTGACGATGTTTTTTGTGATTTAGTCCCAGTGCTGTGAAAAGCAGGATGGATTCAAATTGTTGTGTCCGTAACATAAAAATCAAACGCTCCAAATTATTTTTTCTCAGCAATTTTTAAAAATCTACAATCAACACCATAGATGTCGACAGATACGGCGATCTTTGAGACCTTGGAAAATCCCTCCAAAAATAGAATTTGATGTATACCCCAAGTATAAAAGTGGACTCCAGTGTGAGTGGCCGCCATCCTTGTTGTTGGCCATACAGGGTCAGCTCTATGTGGGCATGCCTTAAACTCCCACACGTCTTCACAACACCTACTTGGTCCCTTGCATCCAGCTACAAGGTACCAGTAAATGAAACATCTATTTGTGGGGTGAAAAATTGAGGCTGACTACTCATGACAGCACAACATGCCCTGGCTGAAACATTATGACCGGGATTCTCCTAAAAAGAAGTCCCCAATTTAGCGTGATTTCCAGAGTGAATCTCTGACACACTGCATCACAGGGTGCCCTGGCATGATACCCTTTGAAAATCTGTCAGTGTGGAGATCAGCACATGCGCAGTGGCCCTGCATTGCAAGCCTCCAGATTGCTGGCCTTGTGAACCCCCCCAATCGCTGGCCTCCCAGACCTACCCGGGCAAGCCCTGATATCCATCCCCTCCCTGGCCAGTCCCAATCCCCCCCCCCCCCCCCGCAAACAGCCTCAACCCCCACCACCAACTCTCCCACACCCCTGGCAGTCTTGATCTCCCCAACCCGTTACCTCCCTGCGACAGTCCCGACCCCCCGATGACCAGTCCCAACCCCATCCCCGCCAATCCGGATGGCCAGCCCCGGTCACCGTCCTGCACCCTTCTGCCTGTGATCCCTGTGCAGAGTGGCAGCGGGACCTACACCTCCACCGATCACGCCCCAATTGGCCAGGCCCCTCAATAGGCCCCACCCCTCTGGTCCCATCCCCTTGGCACTGCCCAATGCCCGGTGGTCAGTGTCAAGGTGCCCCTTGGGCAGTGCCAGTTTGCCCTTTCGGCAGTGCCAGACTGCCATTGCCCAAGGGGTACCCCACCTTACCGCCAACCTCCTGGGGGCCTCAATGGCCTCTCTTCCCTCCAGTGGGGTCAGCCACCTGTTCCCCATTTGTGGGGAGCAGTTGTAAACCCCGTTGAGTGGAACCACTCCCGGTAGGAGGGGATGCTAGCGAGCCTGGAGACTTCAGTCCCAGGCCCACTAATGAAATTTAAATTTTGATTTCCATATGGTAATCAGCTGTGCGCTGATTTCCAGTGTGGAGCTGATTATTCTAGAAATCTTAGCCATGGAGACTCGCAGAGGCCATGGCGCCCAGCGGGAAGCCCTGGAAACGGCCTACGCTCATGTCTCCCAGCCCACTGCGCTGTTGGAAGAATCAATCGCCCCCTATTTTTGCGAAAGCATTATTTTTGGCTCTGACAAAAGGTTGTCTTCCATGCCTCGTCGATTTATATGCCATGATCTACAGTGTGTGTTAAAGCAATAAGAGATGTTAAATTTCAAAGTTTTGCCTTGGAAGAACTCGGTGTATTGTTGCACGTCTGGCAGCTGGGCTCCATTTTAGTCCAGACTCAATTTGAAAGTTGTGTCTGTCTGCTGGCTGTAAAGAACCTATGTGAAATTAGTTTGGACAATGTCATTGGAACTTCCAGTGGTAGATGTTTTTCCTTCGAAAAAAAATAAAGATTCTTCTCTACTTTTAGAAAGCAGCTCAATAAAATTCAAAAGTCACTCGAGAGTCCAGCTCTTCCACAGGAAGCAAGCTGAGCAGTGTCACAACCTCCTCCTGCTAATACTATTCAATTAGTCTTTGTGCAACCCCTTCCAGCCTTGTCAGGATCCAACTTCTCTCCCCTTGGTTTTCCCTCTCCCTCCCATTGTGCGTCTTCTTCATCTACTTCCTTGCTTCTCTGCCTGCTGTAGAGAGACCTCACCCAGCCGCCCTCCTTATACATCTTTCCTTCCACACTATTCCTTTTGTCTTCATCAGGCAACCGTTCCCATCTCCCAGCCTTGCCTCAGACTCCAACCCTGGTCGAACTTTGGGCCCTTGTGGCAGTGGCTGTATGAAGTTTCGCAGCACAGTGCTGTCCAGGTAAACACTTGTGTGTGACATTGGGAGGTTGGGGGGGAGGGGAGGGGGGAAGAGATCCTGTACTCCCCAACACCAGGTGCTATACTGATTTGACTCAGTGACACAGAAAGATCTATAGGTCCGGCAGCATGGTCCTGTCCAGGAAGACATAGAACCATAGAATCTCTGCAGTGCAGAAGGAGGCCATTCAGCCCAACGAGCCTGCATCGACTCTCCAAAAGAGAATCACACCAGGCCCTCCCCTCCGACCTATCCCCGCAACCCCATACATTTAGCATGGCCAATCCACCTAACCTACACATCTTTGGACTATGGGAGGGAACTAAAGATCCTCGAGGAAACCCCACAGACATGGGGAGAATGTGCAAACTCTACACAGACAAGTTCCTTAAAGCCGGAATCGTACCTGGGTCCCTGGCGCTGTGTTAACCACTGTGCCACAATGCACGGAGATGGAGGGCAGGATCGGTTTTCCCCAGCAGAGTGGTGAACGGTGCATCAGGAGCAGCATAAAACTATGGCAGACTTTGTTGCACGTACCTCGAAATCGCATGTGAACTGTGGACAGCCTTGTGCATGCCACCCTCTAGAAATTAGGCTTTAGACCGACATAATTTTACACTGACATGACGTAAGATCAGGCCTTCCAATCTTACGTCATACCGGCAGACAGCTGTTTTAATGAGCATTCATGAGATGCAAATGGTGTTCATGCCACCGGCCAAGGGAAAATCCCACCCACAGACTTGAGCTTGTCTGACACGCCACTGATATAGCCATCAATCAACAAATCTGACTACGTTACATAAAATACTATTGGGTGTCACTGTGCTCTGCCCAAACTGTCCACCATTTCATTATCTGGAAGAACTAAGATAACCCTCTGTGGTGGAGCAGACTCGATGGGCCTAATTCTGCTCCTGTATCTTATGGCTCTTTTCTCTATTAACTCTCTCCTTAAATTCCTTTCTTCACCACAACTAACCCACCCCACCCACTTCCAGATCCTTTTCTTATCTAAACTGCCATCATTACCCTTCTCCTCAAAAAGACTACCCTTGATTCCTCTAACTAATACCCAGCTCCGATTTCTCTTGCTATTCCAAAGTTTTTGATGCTATTGTTGCCTCCCAGATCTTTATCTGACTCTCTTCAAAATGGTTTCCAACTCTGCATTAATATTAAAATAGCCCAATCAAAGTCCATACATAAGAATAAAATATCAGAACATAAGAACTAGGAGCAGCAGTAGGCCATTCAACCCATCAAGTCTGCTCAGCCATTCGATATGATCATGGCTAATCTCATTTCGGCCTCTTCTCCACCTTCCTGTCTGCACCCCCATAACCCTTCATCCTACTACTAATTAAAAACCTATCTAGCTCCTCTTAAATTTGTTTGGCGCCTTTTCCTTCCTCATTCTTCTTGATCTCTCTGCAGCTTTTGATATGGTCAATGATACCATCCTCCAATGTCTCTCCTCCCTTATCCATCTGACTGGGCTGGTTGGTTCCCCTCTTACCTATTCAATTGTAGCTGGAACATATCCAGCAATAACTTTTCATTTGGGTCTTGCACCATCATCTAAAATCAATCCATGGCCCTTTAATCCTCCAGTTTTTCCATAAGACCATAAGATGTAGGAGCAGGAGTAGGTCATTCAGCACTTTGTGTCTGCTCTGCCATCCAATGAGGTCATGACTGATCTGAAATGATAATCCATAAATCCACTTTCCTACCTTTTCCCATAACCCTTGATTCCCTTACTGATTAAAAATATCTATCTCAGCCTATTTAACGACCCAGCCTCGACAGTTCTCTGCGGTAAAGAATTCCACAGATTCACTACCCTCTGAGAGAATACATTTCTCCTCATTTCTGCCTTAAATAGGTGACCTCTTACTCTGAGATCATGTCCTCTGGTCCTAGACTATCCCACAAGAGGAAACAATGTCTCAGCATCTACCCTGACAAACCTCCTGAGAATCCTATACACCTCAATAAGGTCACCTCTCACTCTTTTAAGCTCCAGTGAGTACAGGGCCAACCTACTCAACTTGTCCTCATAAGCAAATCCCTCCATACCCTGGATCAACCTAGTGAACCTTCTCTCGACTACCTCCAATGCCAGTATATTTCTCCTTCGATGAGGGGACCAAAAGTGCTCACTGTATTCCAGATATGGTCTAGCTAGTGCCTTCTATAGTTTTAGCAAAATTTCACTATTTTTATACTCCATTCCCTTTGAAATGAATGTTCCATCTGCATCCCCCATTTGCTGCTGAACTTCCATGCTAGTTTTTTGTGATTTATGCACGAGGACATCAAAATCCCTCTGTGCTGTACCTTTCTGCAGCTTTTCTCCATTTAAATAATATTCAGCTCCTTTATTCTTCCTACCAAAGTGCATAGCTTCACATTTACCTACATTATATTCCATCTGCTAAGTTTTTGAATACTCAACCTGTTTATATCTCTCAGTGATGTGGAGATGCTGGCGATGGACTGGGGTGGGCACAGTAAAACATCTCACAACACCAGGTTAAAGTCCAACAAGTTTATTTGGCATCACGAGCTTTTGGAGCGCTGCTCCTTCATCAGGTGAGTAGAGAGTTGGGTTCACAAACACGGCATATATCGACAGAAACTCAATTGCAAGATAATGGTTGGAATGCGAGTCTTAACAGGTAATCAAGCCTTTACAGGTACAGACAATGTGAGTGGAGAGAGGGATAATCACAGGTTAAAGGAGGTGTGAATTATCTCAAGCCAGGACAGTTAGTAGGACTTTGCAAGCCCAGGCAAAATGGTGGGGGTTACACGTAGTGTGACATGAACCCAAGAGCCAGGTTGAGGCCATCCTCATGCATGCGGAACTTGGCTATCAGTTTCTGCTCGGCGATTCTGATTGTCTTGAAGGCCGCCTTGGAGAATGCTTACCTGAAGATTGGAGGCTGAACACCCTTGACTGCTGAAGTGTTCCCCGACAGGAAGGGTGGTCGCGCGGTGTCCGTTCATCCTTTGTCGTAGCAACTGCATGGTCTCGCCAATGTACCACGTCCCGGGACATCCTTTCCTGCAGCGTATGAGGTAGACAACATTGGCTGAGTATGTACCGTATACCTGGTGGATGTTGTTCTCATGTGTGATGGTGGCATCCGTGTCGATGATCCGGCACGTCTTGCAAGGTTGTGTGATGTGGTGGTCGCTGTTCTCCTGAAGGCTGGGTAGTTTGCTGTGAACAGTGATCTGTTTGAAGTCATAGAGTTATAGAGGTTTACAGCATGGAAACGGGCCCTTCGGCCCAACTTGTCCATGCCCCCCTTTTTTTTTTAAACCCCTAAGCTAATCCCAATTGCCCGCATTTGGCCCATATCCCTCTATACCCACCTTACCCATGTAACTATCTAAATTCCTTTTAAAAGATAAAATTGTACCCGCCTCTACTACTGCCTCTGGCAGCTTGTTCCAGACACTCACCACCCTCTGTGTGAAAGAATTGCCCCTCTGGACACTTTCCTATCTCTCCCCTCTCACTTTAAACCCATGCCCTCTAGTTTTAGGCACCCCTACCTTTGGGAAAAGATATTGACTATCTACCTTGTCTATGCCACTCATTATTTTATAGACCTCTATAAGATCACCCCTCAGCCTCTTCGCTCCAGAGAAAAAAGTCCCAGTCCATTCAGCTTCTCCTTATAACTCAATCCATCAAGTCCCGGTAGCATCCTAATAAATCTTTTCTGCACTCTTTCTAGTTTAATAATATCCTTTCTATAATAGGGTGACCAGAATTGCACACAGTATTCCAAGTGTGGCCTTACCAATGTCTTGTACAACTTTAACAAGACGTCCCAACTCCTGTATTCAATGTTCTGACCGATGAAACCAAGCATGCTGAATGCCTTCTTCACCACTCTGTCCACCTGTGACTCCACTTTCAAGGAGCTATGAATATGTACCCCTAGATCTCTTTGTTCTGTAACTCTCCCCAACGCCCGACCATTAACTGAGTAAGTCCTGCCTGGTTCAATCTACCAAAATGCATCACCTCGCATTTGTCTAAATTAAACTCCATCTGCCATTCGTCAGCCCACTGGCCCAATTGATCAAGATCCCGTTGCAATTGGAGATACCTTTCTTCACTGTCCACTATGCCACCAATCTTGGTGTCATCTGCAAACTTACTAACCATGCCCCCTATATTCTCATCCAAATCATTAATATAAATGACAAATAACAGTGGGCCCAGCACTGGTCCCTGAGGCACACCGCTGGTCACAGGCCTCCAGTTTGAAAAACAACTCTCTACAACCACCCTCTGGCTTCTGTCAAGAAGCCAATTTTGTATCCATTTAGATACCTCACCCTGGATCCCGTGAGATTTAACTTTGTGCAACAACCTACCATGCGGTACCTTGCTAAAGGCCTTGCTAAAGTCCACGTAGACAACATCAACTGCACTGCCCTCATCTACCTTCTTGGTTACCCCTTCAAAAAACTCAATTAAATTTGTGAGACACGATTTTCCACTCACAAAGCCATGCTGACTGTCCCTAATCAGTCCTTGCATCTCTAAATGCCTGTAGCTCCTGTCTCTCAAAATACCTTCCAACAATTTACCCATCACAGATGTGAGGCTCACTGGCCTGTAGTTCCCAGGCTTTTCTCTGCAGCCCTTTTTAAACAAAGGCGCAACATTTGCCACTCTCCAATCTTCAGGCACCTCACCCGTGACTATCGATGATTCAAATATCTTGGTTAGGGGACCCGCAATTTCCTCCCTAGCCTCCCACAATGTCCTGGGATATACTTCATCAGGTCCCGCAGATTTATCTGCCTTGATGCGCTTTAAGACTTCCAGCATCTCCTTCTCTGTAATATGTACACTCCTCAAGACATCACTATTTATTTCCCCAAGTTGCGCAGTTGTTTGAAGGCAAGTAGTGGGGGTGTGGGGATGGCCTTGGCAAGATGTTCGCTTCATCGATGACATGTTGAAGGCTCCGAAGAAGATGTCGTAGTTTCTCCGCTCCGGGAAAAGTACTGGATAACGAAGGGTACTCTTGTCGGTCGGTACTTCCCCGGAGCAAAGAAACCATGACATCTTCTTCAGAGTCTTCAACATGTCATCGGTGAAGCGAACATTTCGCCAAGGCCATCTCCATACCCCCATTACTTGCCTTCAAACAACTGCACAACTTCAAACAGACTATTGTTTGCAGCAAACTACCCAGCCTTCAGGAGAACAGTGACCGTGACATCACACAATCCTGTCACAGCAACCTCTGCAAGACGTGCTGGATCATCGACACGGATGCCATCATCACACGTGAGAACACCACCCACCAGGTAAGCGGTACATACTCATGTGACTTGGCCAACGTTGTCTACCTCATACGCTGCAGGAAAGGATGTCCTGAGGCGTGGTACATTGGTGAGACCATGCAGACGCTACAACAACGGATGAACGGACACTGCACGACAGTCACCAGGCTCAGGAGTGTTCCCTTCATGTTGGGGAACACTTCAGCAGTCAAGGGCGTTCAGCCTTCAATCTTCGGGTAAGCATTCTCCAAGGCGACCTTCAAGACACATGTCAACGCAGAATTGCTGAGCAGAAACTGATAGCCAAGTCCCGCACGCATGAGGATGGCCTCAACCGGGATCTTGGGTTCATGTCACACTACATGCAACCCCCACCATTTGGCCTGGGCTTGCAAAATCCTACTAACTGTCCTGGCTTGAGACAATTCACACCTCTTTAACCTGTGATTATCCCTCTCTCCGCTCGCATTGTCTGTAACTGTAAAGACTTGATTACCTGTTAAGACTCACATTCCAACCATCATCTTGCAATTGAGTCTCTGTCTATATATGGTGTGTTTGTGAACCCAACTCTCCACTCACCTGATGAAGGAGCAGCGCTCCGAAAGCTTGTGATACCAAGTAAACCTGTTGGACTTTAACCTGGTGTTGTGAGACATCTTACTATATCTCTCTGTAGACTCTGCATCATCCTCTTGCCTTCCCACCTTTTTTTTGTGTCATCCACAAACTAGGCAATTGTACATGCACTTCCCTTATCCAAGTCATTAATAGACATTGTAAATAATTGTGGCCCACACCACTGATCTGTGGCATCCCACTAATTACAGGTTGCCATCCTGAAAATGCCCCTTATCCCAACTCACTATTAGTTAGCCAATCCTCTAACCATGCTAATATACTACCTCCAACAGATACATTTCCTTCATATAGGTTTAATCACATAACGCAGCAAATGTGGACACAAACACAGGCTCCCTTTACCTGTCCCCATACAGGTGGAAACCGGATCTTATATATACTTAAGAATAATGCCCTAATCTTTCCTCAGTTAGTAACAGCTGCTCCCACTCAACTTGAGCATGCACTTCATTGTGGCAAGATTGCAACATTAGCAGAGTTCCTCTAATTCTGACCTCTTGCGCAGCTCTGATTGTAATCGCTCCACCATTAGTGACCTTCAGCTGCCTCAGCCCTAATCTCTGCAATTCCATCCCAAAACCTCAGACTCACTAGCTCCTCTTCCTCCTTTAAACAGTTCCTTGAAACCTATCCTTTTGACCAAACTTTTATCTGTTTGTCCTAATATTGCCTTACATGACTCAGTGTCAACTTCTGCTTCATAACACTCTTAAGGTGCATCTTGAGACATTTTAATACATTAAAGATGCTCTGAAAATATGCAGCTTGATGTTGTTGATGCTGACACTTGCTACCAATTTAATCTCACTTCCAGGTCATTGTCTCACGTTGAATCATTCTGTTTGTCATCTCAGCATTCTATTTGACTGTGATCTGAGTTCAGGACCTAAATCCTCTCCGTCATGAAGACCACCTACATCCATTTTCATAGTGTTACCCACTCCCATCATTGCCGTAGGCCTGTCTTCTGCTGAAACCTTGTTCCATGTCTTTATTACCTTCAATTATTCCAATGCCTTCATTGCGGGGCTCCCATACTCCATTCTCCATAAACTTCAGCTTGTCCAAAACTCTACTGAACTTATCCTACACTGCACCAAGTCCAGTTTACCCATCATTTTCATTGATACTGACCTCCATTGTTCCTGATCCCTCACCAATTTAAAATACTCATCCTATTGTTTAAACCCTTTCGTGGTCTTTCCCTTTCCTGTACCCCAAACTCTCCTCTGCTTCAGCCCAGCTCCTTTTATTCCAACATTAGTGGTTGTTTCCTGATTGCAAATTACTTAAGTTTCCACCCTAAGCCTCTTTGTCTCTCCACTTCCCTTTTTTCTTTTAAGACCCTCCTTAAAGCTTCTTGTTAATCGTCCTAATATGTTATTCTTTGGCTGTTTGACTACTCCTCTGCAAAGCATATTAGGACTATTTTTCTCTGGTAAAGTCATATTCAATTATTAAGAACTAATAGATGCTATATAAGTATATATTTTTGTTGAAGAAGGAGGACCCTAGCACATTGCAGTTGTTTTCTGAAATGGAGGCACATTGTTGAGTCAAGAAGGGAGAATTTTAGTCTGCATTCAACTATGCCATTCCTGATCTGGGAATGCTTATAGCCAACAATTGAATTCCTGAAATAGGCAGCATTCCATTCCTCAGCACTGACATTCTCTACTGTGTTACGCACATTTATTTTTTTCGCAAACAGAAAATTCTGGAAAATCTCAGCAAGTCTGACAGCATCTGTGTGAAAAGAATAGAGCCAACGTTTTGAGTCCAGATGACCCTTTGTCAGAGCTATTCTCTCCCCACAGATGCTGTCAGATCTGTCAAGATTTTCCAGCATTTCCTGTTTTTGTTTCAGATTCCAGCATGGGCGGCATCACAGCTCCAGGGACCTGGGTTCGATTCCCGGCTTGGGTCACTGTCTGTGTGGAGTTTGCACATTCTCCTTGTGTCTGCGTGGGTTTCCTCCGGGTGCTCCGGTTTCCTCCCACAGTCCAAAGATGTGCGGGTTAGGTTGATTGGCCATGCTAAAAATTGCCCTTAGTGTCCTGAGATGCGTAGGTTAGAGGGATTAGTGGGTAAATATGTAGGGATATGGGGGTAGGGCCTGGGTGGGATTGTGGTCGGTGCAGACTCGATGGGCCAAATGGCCTCTTTCTGTACTGTTGGGTTTCTATGACTCTATGATCTGCAGTATTTTGCTTTTACATTTATTTTTAAATTGTTTTCTGTATTCCAAGTTGATCATTTACATGGCATAAAGGTAATCATCTCCTATATGTATATAATAAAGAAATGAGTAGTCAGAGGATGAAGCCACCAGAATACTCCAGAAATTGGAAGTGTGTGATACAGACATGCGCAGCTATTAATCTGCAAGTGGTGTTGTGATTGGAAGTCTTTATGCAGTATCCGGAGAGTTAAAAGAGAAACACAGCATCTGAAAGTCACCTTGCTAAACACCATTTAAAATGGGAGACGTACTTATCATTTTGTCTGAGTGTGTTAGATTTACAGTGTTGCCATTCATCAAATGTATGTAGAAAGTACTTATTCCACATTTCTTGAAATTTGAGGCTATCTAAAATAGCTCTTTTCAATGTTTGCTTTTTGAACCAAGAAGCAGGCTGCAGTGCACAAGGTTTGAGAACCCGAAATCATCACTGAACTACTTCTTGGGATTGAGCTAAGGAAAAGAGAAGCAAAACATGAACTTGTTATTTCTGGTCTGTTTAAACAGGACCAAGAAGAAAGGCTAAGTATATACTTAGGAATGGAAACTGGAGTGTCTGGATAGCCAGGAACCTGGAAAGCTTTAACTTCTGTGAACTGGAATCCCACATGGCAATAGTTTAGGCAATGTCAGTCCATGTCTGGCATGGTCATGTCTTCACATAAAAGTGTTCAAAATTTGACACTAAGTAGCAGTCGTGGTCAAAGGCTTTATGGTTGGCTGGTGGGAAGGGATTATAGCAGATGCGCTTCCGAAGGAAACAATGGGTGGGATTTTTCTCCATTTCCATGGCATGTTTTGTAGCGGCGGGAGGCAGCATGCCGCTTACTGTTGGTGGGATCTTATGGTTCTGCTGTTGTCAATGGGGTTTCCAATTGAATGTACCCAGCGGCAGTGCGCTATCGGCAGGAGCATTAGATCCCGCCGACATGAACAGCAGCAAGATTTCGGCAAATATATTTCTCTTTTTGTATCTATGTCTCAAACATTTGTGCTGTAACCCGGAGCCTTCTGCTGCAAGAAAGAATTTTAAATTTCTGCTTTTGGTTGCCAAGCCTTTCTTTGGAGCTTTTTCCTGGCCAATTTTTCTCTGTGTTTCTGCTTCTGAAACTTCTTTTCAGGTCAGAATGTTTTGATAACATTTTTCTCAGTCATCCAGCATTTTAGTTTCTCTCTGCGCTTTCTGTGAGGTTTAGGGTTCCTACACAAGTTGTGCCACCATCTTGTAGGGCATTGGTTACAGTTTGGTAGGTCTGAAGAAGTCTTCGTTGTCATACACAAGTTACATCTTTGTTGACTCTTAGAACTATTTACAAATTTAAAGGTCACATGCCAGGAGCGGTCTCCATGCCATGGTACACATGGCTCGGAACAACAGTAGACTGACCCTGGGTGTGGGTCATATACTGTCTTACATCTGTGTGTTCTGTAACTGTTCTGAGTCTCACATTAACCCTATATGTGCCAGACCCTTACACTATACCCAGCATCTTTAACAGCGTGGGCTGATGTCGGGCAAGCCGGGGTCCTGCCTTAGAGAGCTCCCAGTCAATCAGATGATCCTTTGCAGGTCCCCCGAGCCATCAGAGCTCTTCCCCCCCCCCCCCCGCCCCCCACCAAAGATCGTCTTTCCCACTTTTACACTCTCTCCATCCTCTCAAACTCAGTCTCCCCCAACCCTCCTCCTCGCTGCTGCCTACCAGCTGGGCCCCAGCAATAGCTCAGATTTACCTCAAGTCTGGGCTCATCTTCATTGGGACTGTTTGTAGTCCCAGCAGTGGCCACCACTCCTACCTGGCACCGCTGGGCCATCTAATTTGGCGGCAACTCTCATAGGGGGGACTCTCTCTCGAAAAGGGGGTGGAAGCTCCACCTTAAAAGAAGTAATGCTGCTCCAAGCATTGAATTGCTGAAAGGCAGCTGTCACTATGGAGGGCGGGCTGGCCACTGACTCATTCGTCGAACGTTCAGGGGCTATGGTGTCCCATTAGAACCGGCCTACAGACTTTCCAGAAGAAGTAATTGAGCAGCAATCAGATGCAGAAACTCTGATTGATTGTTGACACTGTAGCTAATGAGGGTAATAGAAACATAGAAAATAGGAGCAAGAGTAGGCCCGTCGAGCCTGCTCCACCATTCATTATGATCATGGCTGAGCATCCAATTCGGTAGCCTGGTCCTGCCTTCTCCCCGTATCCTAAGATCCCCTTCACGTCCAAGTATTTTATCTAACTGCTTCTTGAAAATATACAATGGTTTGACCTCAACTCCTTTCTATGGTAGCAAATTCCACAGGCTAACCACTCTCTGGGTAAAAAAATGTCTCCTCACCTCAGTTCTAAAAGGTTTACTCCATATCTTTGGACTATGACCCCTAATTCTAGACACCCCAGCATCGAGAACATCCTTCCAGCATCTACCCTGTACAGTCCTGTTAGAATTTTATAGGTTTCTATGAGATCTTCCCCTCATTCTTCCACACTCCAGCGAATATAATCCTAGCCTGCTCAATTTCATTTCATATATGTTGGTCCCACCATCTCAGGAATCAGTCTAGTAAACTTCTCTGCAGTCCCTCTATAGCAAGAACATCCTCAGATAAGGAGACCAAAACTGGATACAGTATTCCAGATGTGGCCTCACCAAACCCCTATATAATTGCAGCAATACATCCCTGCTGCTGTACTCTAAAGCTCTTGCTACTAAGGCCAACATACCTTTTGCCTTCTTTACCACCTACTGCACTTGCATGCTTACCTTCAGTGACTGGTGTACGAGGACACCCAGGTCTTGTTGCACATTCCCCTCTCTTAATTTAAGATAATCTGTCTTCCTGTTTTTGCTACCTTGCATTTATCCACATTATACTGCACCTGCCCTGCATTTGCCCACTCATTCAGCTTGTCCAAATCACACTGAAGCATCTCTGCATCCTCCTCACAGCTCACCCTCCCACCCAGCTTTGTGTCATCTGCAAATTTGGAGATATTACATTTAGTTCCTGCATCTAAATCATTAATATATATTATGAATAGCTGGGGTCCTAGCACCGATCCCTGCGGTACAAATGACTCGTTTATTCCTACTCTTTGTTTCCTGTCTGCCAACCAGTTTTCTATCCATCTCAATACATTACCCCCAATCCCATGCACTTTAATTTTACATGCTAATCTCTTATGTGGACTTTGTCGAAAGCCTTCTGAAAGTCCAAATAAACCACATCCACTGGCTTCCCCTCATCAAGTCTACCAGTTACATCCTCAAAGAATTCCAATAGATTTGTCAAACATGATTTCCCTTTTGTAAATCCCTGCTGACTCTGTCCGATTCTATCTGTTTACCATGTGCTCTGCTATAAATTTGATAATGGACTCTAGAATTTTCCCCACTACCGATGTCAGACTGACTGGTCTATAATTCCCTGTTTTCTCTCTACCTCCCTTTTTAAATAGTGGGGTTACATTAGCTACCCTCCAATCTGCAATGTCCAATCTGCACCCCAGAGAATGAATTCTAGCTTGCTCTCTTTCCTTGTTGAGTCATCATTGAGCTGAGCTAAAATTATTTGAATTTACGTTTCATCTCACAAATCTATAGCTTCTG
Source organism: Mustelus asterias (assembly GCF_964213995.1). NCBI lineage: Eukaryota > Metazoa > Chordata > Chondrichthyes > Carcharhiniformes > Triakidae > Mustelus > Mustelus asterias. Next base: position 113,113,242 of record NC_135806.1, read on the forward strand.
AAAGAACAAAAAAGAACACAATGCTAAATGACTCCAAGGTTTAGCGGACTTTGTTTGCCTTTAATGCTTTGAAGCCAACTGTATTATTCAGTGATGACATTTGGAACTCCTGCTTTGACATCATCTGGATTTTTAAACATTTGCAAGCATCATACTGATGGTGTTTTCGTGCAGGATTATTTAATACAAGCCAAAAAGACATTTGATTTTTGCATTACCGTATGGGATTGATATCAGCAACAGCAAACCTCAATGATTGCATCTGTGATCTCATTTTCAATGTACAATGTACTGTAACTTATTAATGGATTGCTGTGTGCACCACCTGTATCCCCATTAAAAGATATTGTAAAGCAGCATAAGGGTCCACAATCAGTCAGGTACAGACATAGAGTATGAGGGTAGAGCGCCAGAAAAATAAATCACATCCTTTTGGGGAATTTAGATATGGGCCACCAATCAGTTACATTCCTACTGCTGCCCGGGCCATGACATTTTTTCACCTTTGAACTTATGAACTTGCAAAGAGCACAGTTGGACCGAACACAACTGTGGTGTTTCAGGAATGACTTTAGGAGGCCGTGGAGGTTCCTAAACTAAGAGCTTTATTCAGGAGATGTTAACTCTGTAGGCTGCGATGTTACACTGCCGAGTTACCCGCAAATGGACCAATGGTGTCTCACAAACATTCTCTTAAAGTGCCTCTGTTCAGCTGCACGTCTTCTGATAAGGAATCACTAAAGATATTATAAATACTCAACATTTCCTCCCTCTTTCAATCAAATATTCCCCAACATATTAAACAGTATTACACAAACAAGTCAATTAATGAAACAGTCAATAAGTTAGACGTTTTGGAGGTTGTCATTCTCTGAATGGTTCCCAGCGAACCGCAGGTGAATACTTCTTAGTGTTAGTGTTCAATTGGATCTGAGGTTCGCTCAATGTTTGATTGAGGTGCTGTTTTCCCCAATCAGTTCTGTTAATGTCAGGTTCTCGGGAAGGTCCAGGTCATCTCTCGGCACAGCTGGATTTGGACTCTGTCAATTCTGCCTCTGGCAGATTGGTTCTTGTCGCCAAAAGTTGATCCGTGTGCCTCCTCTAGATTACATTGGGTTTAGATGGTGTAGGAGACTGGTCCAGTCTATGCTATGATGGTGGCAGGAATCCATTTTTCACCTGTAGTATAGTTTCTTGCAGAACTTTTTGTCCCTGGTGAAAAACGCAGCACTTCGCTTTGTTTTCTCACCGTATGACCTGATCCTGTTGCTTTTCCTGGACATTTCTTTTGTCTTTGGTGGTTTCAGTAAGTTGAATGCTGTACATAGTTGATGTTTAATCATTAGCAACGGCAGAGAATCTTGGGTTGTTGAGTGAGCAGTATTCCTGTATATGAGCAGGAATTGACTCAGTGTTTGGTCAATGAACATTGCTCTCTGGTTACATTTAATGTGTGCTTCATCGTTTGCACAAAACATTCTGCTAGCCCATTGGTAGCAGGATGATATGGTGTGGACCTGATGCGTTGTATTCCATTCTCCTTCAAGAAGTTTGCAAACTCTTGACCTATGAACTATGATCCATTATCACTCACCAATTGTTCAGGATAACTGAATCTGCTGATGATTTCTCTCAATTGTCTTCTCTGAAAATGTAGACTTCATGATGGCAACTTTTGGCCATTTTGAATGAGCATCGACTAGAACGAGAAACATGCGTCCCTCAAACAATCCTGCGTAATCAATGTGTACATGTTGCCAAGCCTCTTCTGGCCATTCCCATGGATGCAATGGTGATAGTGGCAGAAGGTTTCACGCTTTTGTGCAAGATGAACACATTCCCGCCTTCTCCACTATTTCGACATCCACCCAACCACCAGAAATGGCTTCTTGCTATCGCCTTCATTCTCAAAATACCGCAATGGCCTACATGTAATTGGTTCAATGCATGTTTTCTTAATAGTGGTAGAATGATGATTCTCAATCCCCAGAGGAGACATCCTGCCTGTACGGATAATTCAAGTCTTCAAGTGTATGGCTTTAACTCAGGGTTTACTCCTGAGGTCTTGCTGTGAAGCACCATGTCTATTACCTTGGAAAGTATTGGATAATTTCAGGTGTGCTTCTTCACTTGTCCTGAAGTGACAGGAGTATTATCTACCTTCTTGATGCAGAAAACGTTTCCACACGAGCTACTTATCGATGAGCTATTTGGTAAGGGTAGTCGAGAAAGCCCAGGTGCTTTCCCAACTACCCTTAGTAGTCAGGAAAGCAGCTGGGCTTTCCCGACTACCCTTACCAAATAGCTCATCATGCTATTAAAGTGACTCATCAAGACGGGAGTCTTGGGGAATTTAGATATGGGCCACCAATCAGTTACCATGAAGGCTTGACTGACGATACTTGCTAGTATACGTGTGTGCTGACAACAGTAATGCCCATTTTTGCATTCTGGTTACTGCCAGCGATGGAATCCCAGCATGCGGTCAAAAATTGTCGTTAATTAACGATGGTCCATCAATAATGTAAATTTCCGCCCATACAAGAATTGATAGAACCGTTTTATCCCAAAGATGATTCCTAGAAAACAGGCCCTTCGGCCCACAAGTTGCGCCGAACATGTCCCTACCTACTAGGCTTACCTATAACCCTCTATCTTACTAACTTCCATGAACCTATCCAAAAGTCTCTTAAAAGACCCTAACGAATCCGCCTCCACCACCACTACCGGCAGCCGATTCCACGCACCCACCACCTTCTGAGTGAAAAACTTGCCCCTAACATCTCCTTAGTAGTTATGGAGTTGTTCTTTCTTGTTCTTCCCAGTCATAAGGATGTCATCCAGGTAACAATGGACTCAGTTTAACCCGCTTAAAATTTAGTCCATTGCTCATTGGAACAATGCTGGGGCTGTTTGTGAATCCTGGTCCACATACATCAGGACTCACATGATGAAGGAGCAGCGCTCCGAAAGCTCGTACTACCAAATAAACCTGTTGGACTTTAACCTGGTGTTCTGAGACTTCCTACCGTGCCTACCCCAGTCCAATGTCGGCATCTCCACATCATTTGTATATATGCTTGGCTGAAGTCAATCTTACTAAAGTGTTGGCCTCCAGCCAAGCCTGTGAACAGGTCATCAATCAGGGTTAGAGAGTATTGTACTGCACGGAGTACAGGATTAAAGGTTACGATGAAATCACCGCAAATCCATACGGATCCGTCTTTTTTCATTACTGGCATGATCAATGCAGACACACATGGAGCAGTTGAACCAGGAGCGCTCCTCATCACAATGGATGTCTCGGCACTCTACACCAGCATCCCCCATGACGATGGCATTGCTGCAATGGCCTCAGTGCTCAGCGCCAACAACTGCCAGTTTCCAGATGCAATTTTACATCTCATCCGCTTCATCCTGGACCACAATATCTTCACCTTCAACAACCAGTTCTTCATCCAGACACACGGAACAGCCATGGGGACCAAATTCGCACCTCAATATGCCAACATCTTCATGCACAGGTTCGAACAAGACTTCTTCACCGCACGGGACCTTCAACCGATGCTATACACTAGATACATCGATGACATTTTCTTCCTTTGGACTCATGGTGAACAATCACTGAAACAACTCTATGATGACATCAACAAGTTCCATCCCACCATCAGGCTCACCATAGACTACTCTCCGGAATCGGTTGCATTCTTGGACACACGCATCTCCATTAAGGACGGTCACCTCAGCACCTCACTGTACCGCAAGCCCACGGATAACCTCACGATGCTCCACTTCTCCAGCTTCCACCCTAAACACGTTAAAGAAGCCATCCCCTACGGACAAGCCCTCCGTATACACAGGATCTGCTCGGATGAGGAGGATCGCAACAGACACCTCCAGACGCTGAAAGATGCCCTCATAAGAACAGGATATGGCGTTAGACTCATTGATCAACAGTTCCAACGCGCCACAGCGAAAAACCGCACCGACCTCCTCAGAAGACAAACACGGGACACCATGGACAGAGTACCCTTCGTTGTCCAGTACTTCCCCGGAGCGGAGAAGCTACGGCATCTCCTCCGGAGCCTTCAACATGTCATTGATGAAGACAAACATCTCGCCAAGGCCATCCCCACACCCCCACTTCTTGCCTTCAAACAACCGCACAACCTCAAACAGACCATTGTCCGCAGCAAACTACCCAGCCTTCAGGAGAACAGTGACCATGACACCACACAACCCTGCCACAGCAACCTCTGCAAGACGTGCCGGATCATCGACACAGATGCCATCATCTCACGTGAGAACACCATCCACCAGGTACACGGTACATACTCTTGCAATTCGGCCAACGTTGTCTACCTGATACGCTGCAAGCAAGGATGTCCCGAGGCATGGTACATTGGGGAAACTATGCAGACGCTGCGACAACGGATGAATGAACACCGCTCGACAATCACCAGGCAAGACTGTTCTCTTCCTGTTGGGGAGCACTTCAGCGGTCACGGGCATTCGGCCTCTGATATTCGGGTAAGCGTTCTCCAAGGCGGCCTTCGCGACACACGACAGCGCAGAGTCGCTGAGCAGAAACTGATAGCCAAGTTCCGCACACACCAGGACGGCCTCAACCGGGATATTGGCTTCATGTCACACTATTTGTAACTCCCACAGTTGCGTGGACCTGCAGAGTTTCACTGGCTGTCTTGTCTGGAGACAATACACATCTTTTTAGCCTGTCTTGATGCTCTCTCCACTCACATTGTTTCGTTTCTTAAAGACTTGATTAGTTGTAAGTATTCGCATTCCAACCATTATTCATGTAAATTGAGTCTGTGTCTTTATAAGCTCTGTTTGTGAACAGAATTCCCACTCACCTGAAGAAGGGGCTAAGAGCTCCGAAAGCTTGTGTGGCTTTTGCTACCAAATAAACCTGTTGGACTTTAACCTGGTGTTGTTAAACTTCTTACTATGATCAATGCAGCCCATTGTCTCATGTTAAAAGTTCTTAGGACTCCGTTTTTGATGAGTCACTTTAATTTTGCCTCTACTTTAGTTTTGATTGCGTAAGACACCAACCTAGCCTTAAAACATTTTGCATGACTCTCTTCTTTGATCTTCAGCTTTACTGAGATATCCTTCATACTTCCCAGATCAAAACAATAGCATGTTTCTTCAGGATTTTCGTACAGCCTGTTTCAGAATCTGTCATGAGATTTACATTGGCCCAATTTAACCTCAGCTTTTCCAACCAAATTCTTCGTATTAGTGCCGGATAATTTCCTTTGACGACTGCAAGGCTAAATCTGTCATTTGTCCATTCAGTTGTACTGTTACAAGAATACGGCCCCCCAACGGAACCACAGCCAGAATTTTACCACGCTGCTCGCCCTGGGAATTGGAGTGGGCAAGGGGTAGAGCATGGAAAGATCCATTGAACTCTGGTGGGATTTTATGGCTTCGGAATGAGCGAGACCGTATAATCCCGCCCCATTTTCCCAATGTAAGCTTTTAACACTATCTTCGAGGGTTTCAGAAAGCAATGTCGGAGCCTTTCTTTATAAACAGTCTCTGGGCCCAGCAACTCGTGTCCACCTCCATTTTTACCGGCTGTCCATCCAGCAGTGGAGTGACACATAACCAATTTGTAGCACCAGCAATAGCTAGTACATTTAATGACAATTCATCTTCGGAATGTGAATCAAACCTCTCTTCACATCTTTTGTATTGCATGGACACTTATTCCTTTATTCTGTTTGCCATTTATTTTATTCAGTTCTTGGTTTTTGCAACTTTTGCCTGAAGCTTTTTTCTTTTTCCAACATGCATTCAATGTCGCCTTTTCTTCCTCAATTTCTGCACCAACAATCTGCTGCTGAGTGTTTGGTTTTAGCACACCTATAGCAAGTGCGGGTCTGTGTTTGCGTTTCGATTGACATCTTGTGAATCCTTGTGTTTGAATTCAAATGTTCAGCTTCTTTGGCTGCTAATTCCATTGATATAGCAACTTCCAAGGCTTTCTTTAAAGTCAGATTGCTTTAATTAACAACCGTTTTTGAATTGCCTCATTCCTCAAACCACGGACTAGTCTATCTCGAATGATATCATTTAATACATTCCCGAATTCACAGTGTTCAGCCAATCTTTTCAGTGCAGCTACAAACTATGCAATCAATTCCCCTTCTTATTGGTTGCACTTATGAAACCTAAACCTTTCTGCGATCACTAGAGGTTTTGATGAATAGTAGCCCTGCAAAATTTCTATGTTTCTTCATATGTTTTTGTGCCTGGCTTTTCTGGCTGTACCAGACTCCGAAGGTCCCCATTATCCTCAAGAATGTTGGGGTTTTTATATCTGCTATCTTATTAGTTTGAACAAAATAGTCAAATCATTTTATATACGAGCTCCATTGTTCTCTATCCTTATCAAATGGTCCCACGGCACCAAAAACTCCCACCATTTTTCAGTATGGAAAGATCGTGTGCACAATGTGCCACAAATTGCTTGCAGTACCCTGCTTCCTTTCTCCAAAAACAAGGCACAGCCTGAGCTCAGTCCATCTTCCTTTGCATTTTACAAGACCCCCCAGCTCTAAATCTGTTGTTGCAGAGAAATTGCTAGTCACTGCTACCAAGTTTGCAGAGCACAAGGCAAGAGTCTCTCCAAAGTTGTTTTCTTTGAATTTTCTGTGTTTTTTTGGGGGTGGCTGCAACTGCTTCGTCGCCAGTTTTTGTGTGGCGAAAATGTTTTTCTTCTTCTGTGTTTTCTTCAAGTGGCTGCACCATTGTCCAGCTTCCTGGTCACTAGTTTTTTTGTGTAGTTTTTGCAGGATTTACTTTAGGAGGCTATGGAGGTTCAACAAAAACTAAGAGTTATGTTCAGGAGATGTTAACATTACAGGCAGCAATGTTACACTGCTCAATTACCCGCACAAATGGCCGATGAGAGATTACGTCACGCAAGCATTCTCTTAACATGCCCCTGTTCAGCTGCAAGGCTGCAGGTAAGGAATCACTAAAAATGCTATAAATACACAACAACAAAGTCAAGGACAAGTCTGAAGATGTAATTTGTGTAATTTGAGAATCAGATTTGTGGGGATGTAAATGCAATGAGAGACTGATGAAGAATTGTCCCGAAATCAAAACAGAAAATGCTTGAAATACTCAGCAAATCTGGCAGCATCTGTGGCGAGAGAAAGAGAGTTAACCTTTCAGGTCAAGAACCTTTCTTCAGATCCAATCTATTAAACGTAAATGTGTGCAACAAAATGCATGAAGAATGATGCCAGGAGGATTTCAACAGACTGTATTCATCATAAAGCAATCCTCTGCTTCTAAGATCCTTCCTATCTGAACAAATCAATGTGTTGCAACTGGTGAAATGCAAAGGGAAATTTATATTTACATTGCAACGAACCTGCCAACTTTACCTTGCCCCCTTCTGATAAGGCCAGGATATTTTGATCTAGATTGTGTGCAGTTTTTTTCTGAGTTATGATAAATTTTACATTTTAAGGTGAAGGCACATATTTTCACAGGACTCTTGGATACAGACTCCATAAACCTGTATGTTAATCCTTGGCTGCTTGCACGGTAAACTGATATTAAACCAGTTGAGATGTGAGTGGGAAGAAGATACACTGTACTGCTTCCGAGCTTATAAGGGAGGCTATGGCCCATTCAGGTATTTATTACAGCCATAGTGTGTGCTCATTGCTGTACTTGGCACTGCAGAGAAGTTAACATTGTAGGTGCCATATGTAGGTAAGAATAGACTTTAAAATTTATAATGATAAATCATTAATGATCTGGACAGGAATGTGGGGGATATGATCAGTAAGTTCGCAGATGACACAAATATTGGTGGTGTGGCAAAGAACGAGGAGCAAAGCCTTAGATTATAGGGTGATATCCACAGACTGGTCAGATGGGTAGAATAGGGGCAAATGTAATTTAACTCTGAAAAGTGTGAGGTGGTGCATTTTGGGAGGACTAACAAGACAAGGGAATACACAATGAATGGTAGGGCTCTTGGAAGTACAGAGGACCAGAGGGACCTTGGGGTGCATTTCCATAGGTCCCTGAAGGCAGCAGGAAAGGTAGAAAAGTGGTTAAAAAGGCATTATGGGATATTTGCCTTTATTAGCCGAGGCATAGAATATAAGAGTAGGGAGGTTATGGTGAAGCTGTATAAAATGCTTGATAGCAACAGCTAGAGTATTGTGTGCAGTTCAGGTCACCAAGCTATAGGAAGGATGTGATTCCACGAGAAAGAATGCAGAGGAGATTCACCAGGATTTTGTCTCGGCTAGAGCATTTCAGCTATGAAGAGAAGCTGGTTAGGCTGGGGTTGTGTCCCTTACAGCAGAGAAAGCTGAGGGGGACCCCCATCCAAAGATGTGTGGGTTAGGTTGATTGGCCGTGCTAAATTGACCCTTAGTGTTCAGGAGATTAGTAGCGTAAATGTGTGAGGTTACTGGAATAGGGCCTGGGTGGGATTGTGGTCGGTACAGACTTGATGGGTTGAATGGCCTCCTTCTATACTGTAGGATTTCAATGATCTATTCTATGATCACTGCAGCGGGATGGGAAAATCCCGCCGGCATGAATGGCCTTAACATTCTGGCCTGTGACTCGAAAACAAACTCGCACTTGGCAACTGTTCTTCCCTTCACAGCAGCTGCAGACTTTACAACATAAAATATTGTAAATATACCCTGCACGCTCTTTCTCCTCACTTTAGTCTCACTGTAAAACGCCACACCATTTTTCCCCAGTCAGAACCATTGAACTCCTTCCTCACTGCCCTCAAATGCTCCTGCCCTTCTATAGCCCACTGTGCTGATAATCTGCTGGGGCGAGTCCGAGATTATGCATCACGCGAGTGCACCTCCACAATTGACCCTCCCCAACATCGGAGCTACGTGATCGGGTGCTTGAACCATTTATTTGCTGCTCCCAAAACTATTTGCTGTGTGATATGGAGAGCGAGGGCCAGCGGCCGAGGTGAGGTACCTACCATAAACCGGCACGCTGCAGTGTCAGGACATCCGCGCGTGGAGATGGAGAGACGTTGGCGGGGGGGACGGGGAGTCGCACTCATCCTCACCCCTCTCCTGCAGTCTCGCCCGTCCACCAAACCTCTGCCTCCTGGATTTAAAGCACCGACTTTCCCATGACAACGTGGGGACACGTGCTCCACGCTCCACCTCTGACAGTTGGGTTTTTGCGCGAGCGCCGGCGCGAGAAGAGCGAGTGCCTCGCGCTCAGGTAGGAGCAAGATGAGGAAATGTCCCCCACTCTGCCACCCTAAGCCCAATGTAAGGGACAGGCTTTTTAAAAAAACAGTAAAAGACGCTGGAAAATCTCAGCAGGTCTGGCAGCCTCTGTAATCATAGAAATCATAGAAACCCTACAGTGCAGAAGGAGGCCATTCGGCCCATCGAGTCTGCACCGACCACGATCCCACCCAGGCACTACCCCCCCATATTTTACCCACTAATCCCTCTAACCTACGCATCCCAGGACTCTAAGGGGCAATTTCTTTTTTTTAACCTGGCCAATTAACCTAACCCGCACACCTTTGGACTGTGGGAGGAAACCGGAGCACCCGGAGGAAACCCACGCAGACACGAGGAGAATGTGCAAACTCCACACAGACAGTGACCCGAGCCGGGAATCGAACCCGGGACCCTGGAGCTGTGAAGCAGCAGTGCTAACCACCGTGCTACCGTGCCGCTAAGGAGAGAAAAGCTGACGTTTCGAGTCCAGATGACCCTTTGTCAAAGGTTTCAAATTCCAGCATCCCAGTAATTTGCTTTTATCCAGTAAAAGATCTTCCTCTGAAATCTAGCATGTAAGAAGCAGTCTCTGAATTGATTTCTAACTGCCTTCATTTTTCTAACATGAGAATATCTTGCCTGTTTTGAGCAATAATGTTTGTTTCAATGTTCGGGTGTTGTTTGGAGTTGAACATAGTGCATGCACATTTATATATTTGCTGCTCACAGGTAAGGCCACAATGATCATAGGGCCGCCAGGGTATGGTCCCCATCAGTGAGTCAGATTGCAAGCCAGGGATGCAGGAACTTACAACACCATGGATCTTCACCCCCTCCCCGCCCACACCCCCTCCACTCCCCCATGCCACCCTCTCCTGCACTAGTGACCTTATAAGGAGCAGGAAGATGATCCACACCTTACAAAAATGGATTCTGACATAATATCCAAAATATCTGGAAGAGGCATACATTTTCTGGCCCCTACAAGTCTTTAAAGCTAAAAGTGTTGGGTTCCAATAACTGGTGACCAGGGACTAACAACAGTGGATGTTTATTACTAGTAACTGAGCAGTTCTTACATGCTGTTTTCTGCCCACGCTGCAGGAGAACTCCCGTGCTCCCAACACATAACCCCTTTTGTACCCGTGCCATCGAGAGGGTTCAAGTGCAGGAGCAGGAATGTCTTGCAGCAATTATACAGGGCCTTGGTAAGGCCACACCTGGAGTATTCTACATAGTTTTGGTCTCCTTATCTGATGAAGGATGTTCTTGCTATGGAGGGAGTGCAGCGAAGGTTTACTAGACTGATTCCTGGAATGACAATGGCTGACCACACAGTATCAGCCCATCTTGTACTATTAGTTCCTCATGCATCGAGAAAAAAGTGCAGAGCTCGTAGGAAGCCTCCTTGAAGACTTGGGCCAACTTTTCGTAATGACTTTGTGATGTTGCCTGCATATGAGATCCATCTGTAAGGCATCCTTAATTTCCTCAATTCAACAATATGAGAGGACCTTTATGGTCATGATGCCAACTTCCTCACAATCTGTCTGCTCAGTAGTATGTTGGAAGGCTCTGGAAGGAACATCAGCAATGTACAACTCCTTACCAAGCTTGTAAATGACACTTCGATTGTAGTGCTGCAGCTTGAGCATCTTGCACTAGTTATGCAGAAGCAGTGTGAAGAGGCTTTTTAAGAATAGTGGTTTCCAGCGCAGATCTGATGGTGCCAGAAATCCGACGCTGGGAAATGCGCTCGTGGCGGGAATGCATGTGCAAATCCTGCATATGTCCAGCCACGAGATTCTCCCACCTGCTGCACTAGGAAATTAGCGCGGTGGGGTGGGAGAATCGTCGCTAGAGTGTTGTTCCTAAATGGGAATTTCTGTTTCCCGCCTTAAATCTTGCTGCTTCTTTCTGACTGCTTATTCAGCATACAGATTCTGATGGCAGATTCCAGCATTAAATCTTTCTTGCAAAGAAGCTATTTGCGGACAGTATCATTGTGGATCCCGCACAAAATGTGATCTCTCATAAAACTTGCATTTCTTTGCTAAAATTTTTAAAGTCTCAGTGTATGAATGAATAGTCTTGTCATAGTTCTTGTTGTTTGTATTAAACACATGTCATAAGAACTTACTAAATAGGAGCAGGAGTAGGCCATCTGGCCCCTCGAGTCTGCTCCGTCATTCAATAAGATCATGGCTGATCTTTTCGTGGACTCAGCTCCATTTACCCGCCTGCTCACGATAACCCTTAATTTCTTTATTGTTCAAAAATGTATCTATCCTTGCTTTAAAAACATTCAATGAGGTAGCCTTAATTGCTTCACTGGGCAGGAAGTTCCACAGCTACACAACCCTCTGTATGAAGAAGTTCCTCCTCAACTCAGTCCTAAATCTGCTCCCCCTTATTTTGAGGTCATGCCCCCAAGTTCTAGTTTCACCTGCCAGAGGAAACAATCTCCCTGCTTCTACCTTATCTATTCCCTTCATAATCTTATATGTTAAATAAGATCTTCCCTCATTCTTCTGAACTCCAACGAGTATAGTCCCAGTCTACTCAGTCTCCTCATAAGCCAACTCTCTCAACTCCAGAATCAACCCAGTGAATCTCTTCTGCACCCCCTCCAGTGCCAGTTTTTCTTTTCTCAAGTAAGGAGACCAGAGGAAGTCTATCCAGTATATTGTTCTTTAACAGCATGCATAGGTAATCAAACCTTTGACGTAATATTTCAAGATCTTCCTTCTCTTCCTCCATTTGAAAAACAAAGGACTTGTATTTCTCGACTGCCTCAGGACTCCTAAATTTAAGAGAGCATACACCTGTACCTTTTTTGATCTGTCTGATAGGCTGGCAACACAGTAGAAATGCCACCCTTTTTTGAATTTGGCCCAGTTGTCAGCAACGTTTTCATCAAACACAAGTGAGCCAATGTGGCGAAGTCCCTATGCCATTTGCCAACTCCTGACACCATGTAGGAGTGTTGACTTCTAATAACTGGTCACCTGGAACTAACAACTGTTTATGAACAGTAACTGAGCAACTGCTGCTTGCTGTACCACTGCCATGCCCCTAGAGAATGCCCACGCTCCTGACATGTGACCCTTTTTGTACCTCTGTCATCCCAACGTCAATGTGACCACCCTGGGCGGCATGGTGACACAGTGGTTAGCACTGCTGCCTCACAGCGCCAGAGACCTGGGTCTGATTCCTGGTTTGGGTCTCTGTGTGGAGTTTGCATATTCTCCCCGTGTCTGCGTGGGTTTCCTCCGGTGCTCTGGTTTCCTCCCACAGTCTGAAAGACGTGCTGGTTAGGTGCATTGACCCAAACAGGCGCCGGAGTGTGGTGACTAGGGGAATTTCACAGTAACTTCATTGCAGTGTTAATTTAAGCCTACTTGTGACTAATAAATAAATTTTACTTTACCTGTCCACCAAAAACAATGCTTTATATCGCCAAACTAGTAACTATTATTAACTAATCCAATTTACTTCTACTGTTTACAACTTGGGTTATTTGTGCCCTGTATTTGGGGGGCGATGGCCTAGTAGTATTATCACTGGACTATTAATCCAGAAACTGAGCTGATATTCTGGGGACCTGGGTGAGAATCCTACCACGGCAGGTGGTGGAATTTGAATTCAGTGTAAAATATCTGGAATTAAGAATCTACTGATGACCATGAAACCATTGTCGATTGTCGGAAAAACCCATCTGGTTCACTAATGTCTTTTAGGAAAGGAAATCTGCTGTCCTTACCTGGTCTGGCCTACATGTGACTCCAAAGCCACAGCAATGTGACTGAATCAATGGCCTAGCAAGCCATTAGATGGTACCCGTTTGTTGCACCGAAGTGATTTGAATCCGGCACCGGCTTTCCTGTCGGGGCGGGGGGGGGAGATTTCATGTGCCACTTCCCAGAGGACACAGCACCAGTCGGTTGTCTCCGAGCAGTTGGATCTCTCCGACAAATCCAAATTCAAGGAAAACTAAGGGATGGGCAATAAATGCTGGCCAGCCTGCAATGCCCATGTCCCACAAATGAATTAAAATAAATAAATGCATTTGCATGCATTTAAATCGACTTAATGAACCGCGCGCCCAACTCTACCACCAAATCCCACTTTACCGTCTTCTGGCCCGATCCGTGTCCGCGCTGTTACCCACCTGCAGAATAAAAGTCCGAAGTCGCCGCTGCAGCCTCCGAAGAGCGGGATCAGAGACTGCAGCGGCTCTCTGACCCAGGTCATCCTCTGGTTGGGGGGGGGGGGTGGGGGGAGGAGGAGGAGGAGAGGAGAGGGGGTGTAACGTCTCATCCTCTGGTGGGGGGCTGGGAGGAGAGGGGGTGTGACGTATCATCCTCGGGTTGGGGGGGAGAGGGGGTGTGACATATCATCCTCTTGCGGGGGGGGGGGGAGGAGGAGAGGGGGTGTGACGTATCATCCTCTGGTTGGGGGGGGTTCCACTGCCTGTCAGTGGCCGATCCCTCCTGACACCATCACTGGTACACTACCAGCCACAGATTACTCTTCCCTGCAGGTGCGAGAGAGTGGGAGAGATGGCTGTGGCTGGTAGTGTACCAGTGATGGTGCCAGGAGGGATCGGCCACTGACAGGCAGCGGAACCCCCCGACCAGAGGATGAGACGTCACACCCCCCAGGGGATGATACGTCACCCCCCCACCCTCGACCAGAAGATGACCGTCAGAGAGCCGCTTTCTGCTTTTTTTTTCACGCCCGGGTGCGCTGTCAGATTTTTTTCGAACTGCGCATGCACAGTTCAGAGCTCCGATCGGTCCGCCAGCACTAAGCCCCGCCCACAGCACGGTTCGGACCGGAGCTGGCAAAACACGTATGGGCGCGCTGGAAAGAGGATTCCAGGCGCGGATCTATTTGACACCCAGATCCGGCACTTAGACTCAAAATGGTAAAATTCCCCCCATAGTTTTAACTTGCCTGAAAAATCTAAGCATTCTGTAAAAAAACATTTCTCACATAGAAGAATAAACAGAGGGTTACCATGGAAACAGAACATTCTAGCTGAGCACATTTGATTCAAGGACATCACTGATTGTTGAGAGTGCCAGGGAAACCATATTGTCGACTAGCTGTGTAGGTCTGTAAGGGCATGAGTAATATGAACAAAGATAGACAACAGAATTGTGAAGCCTCTTCAAAGCTGATGCTGAAATATGTTGAAGGAAACAGTTTAACGTGCTAATATTTCTTCAGTAATTTCCAGGTGCAGGCTTGATAAAGCTTTATTAAACTGGAGGCAGTGTCAGTTCAGTGTTTCTTTCTACCAGGATCCAACAGGGATCGATGTTGTATTGAATAAAATGCACTGCTCCTGAGCGCCGTGACCTTTGCCGTGTAACGGTTTATTGCTGATTTAAAAGATGTTTTTATTTTGTTTTGATTGAATCATTGAATAACATTTCCTATATTTATTTTTTGCCTCACTGCCTTATCATTACCAGTATTTTTACAAGACATGAAACATGTTGGTATTTTGCGATACCTGCAAGTATTTCTACTTTATCAGAAAAACTAGGTAATGGGCTTTCAAATACCAGCAAGGTTCAGAGTAGAATTGCCTGCAGACCACATATCTTATACTATCATGGTTGCGGACTAGAATTTCCTCTTATGAAACATCAGGATTACCAAGGCCGTCATTTTTTACTCTTGCCATAAGCTCCTCTCCCTTGTCATTGACTCTGTCCCCGCCTGACTGCTCATTCAGATTGAACCACCTTGCATCTCCTCATCCTCTTTCACTCAGAGCTGTGTTTGTAGTCCCTTTACCTTTCAATGGTTTGCGGACAAGGACTACAGTCAGTAAAGGTCAGAGGGGACAGGCAAGTGGAGTTCAGTGCTATATAAAACTTTGGAGTTGGGATTTTGAAGAGTTGAAGTTATTGGAGGGAAGGTCGGCAGGAGGGAATTGAAGAAATTGAGTCTTGAATTTATGAAGGTCAATTTATGAAGGTCAGTCCAGGGTTTCAGTTAAAGTAAACATGAAATAGGGCGGAGGCTGTCGAAGTAGCATGGTGAAGTTAAGCTGCCAAGGTAAGCGACTACAAGGAAAGGAAGGGCAGTTTAGGGCCCTGTGGATGAAGAGAAAAGGTTCA
This sequence comes from Mustelus asterias, assembly GCF_964213995.1. NCBI lineage: Eukaryota > Metazoa > Chordata > Chondrichthyes > Carcharhiniformes > Triakidae > Mustelus > Mustelus asterias. The sequence continues at coordinate 113,128,660 of NC_135806.1, forward strand.
GTGAGTTTGGTGCAGGAATTTCCATTACACTATAGTACACTGCAAATATCTTCCCAATGGCAGTATTATGTGTTCAATTAACTGGTTTGCACAATTTTGTTGGGGTGGTGGTGACCACCTATGGTGGGCTAGAAAGCCAACCAGATTCCGTGGCAATCATGCAGCTAATGGCCTGTTTTCAGGCCTCCTGTATCTTCAAGGGATAAGATCCAACTACTCACTGGAAGCAATGGCCTTTGCTGGGATTGTACCCACATCAGCAGCATGAATGCTACCCTGGGATCAATGTATGTGGGTTCAGGGTTGTGGAAGCCAATCAGGCAGGCCTCAGCATAGCTGGGGACGGTTGGTAGTTGCTGAGTGTGGGGAGAGAGTGCCCAACCAGGATAGCCATTGCACCCCCTCATCCCCCACCGCACCCAGAACGAAAAAACAGGAAAAACTGGGAAATAAGAATACTACTCTGAACTGGTCTTGTATACCTTAAAATGGAACACCAGCAAAAACTGGGAAATAGGAATGCTGGTGCAAACTGTTTCTTCCTATTGAGATGCCTGCAAAGAGGCCACCAGGAGGGCTCACCAACTGCTGGCAAAAATGCCAGCAATTGGTCTTTGGGCAGGAAGGCCTTCCTGCACCTTTTCCTCCCCACCCAATTCTACTAGCAAAGGGTCACTGGTGTGACATTGAAAAACAGCATGCAGGAAATCTGCAGCATTTCTTTACCTCCACCACAAATGATGGTGCAAAAGGCAACTCTCAAAAACAGCAGATATCGATTGTTTAGAATGAAAAGCTTGTGAGTGGCAGATTTGCTGAAATTGAATTTATGAATGTGAATTCATTATTCAGAATTCCAAAGGACAGGTGCAACACAATAGAAGTGCCATGATAAATAATAGAAATAAACAATCTAGTTACTGGATAAGCAGAAATGTAATCTAGCATTTCCTTATGCTGTCATAATTTTGTTTTATAATGGCCCCGTGAAGCACCTTTGTTAAAAGCACTATATAAATACAAGTGGCTGTTGTGACACTTCATAATCGCCTATATACCCTGTGAAACAATATAAATAGCAAGAATTTCTTCCAGCTAAAAATGGGATATATGGGAGAGAGCCAAATTCATATATTTGGCTGGCTGCTTAATCAAAAAGCCCATTATACAGACTAACATTGGAGACAGAAATGACTAGCATTATGGAGATGCTAAAATCACACTGGAAATGAATGAATGAATTTCTATGGGGGTGTGGGTTTCATGAAAATAGAAAAAAAAATAGGAGAAAGACTTGGGCCAAGGTTTTTTCCACAACAGAGAGCCTCTCGCTGCTGTGCTGAAAATTCCAAAAATGGCTGAACATTCTAAGTCTCACCCTGAATCTGACATCTTACATCTTTGCTGGGGTGGGCACTGGAGTTGAGCCAGGGTTAATACTTGCAAAATTCATGGAGGTCTCTGGCCATTTAAATCACCAGCTGCCTCCACTGGTGAGATTTTGCAAAGCGTGTGAAACATAGGGGCCAGGATTCTCCAACCTCGCCATTGGCTGGGATTGTCCAATCCCGCAGCAGTGAATGAAATTTCGGCTGAGCGTCAAATTCTCTGTTCTCACTGGCAATGGTGGCATACGAGATCGGAGAATTCTGGCAAGAGTGTGCAGATTAAGCCAGGGAAGAAGAGGTCTGAACTTAGATTCATCTGGGTAGCCGGGGAACCCCATTGCAGAGGTAAGGTGCTCTTTGGCTAGCGTTCCGGATCATCTTTGGGAATGGTATGCCACCTTTGGGAGGAATGAGGCACCTTTAGGATTGTTAAAAATATGTGATTATGCACAAACTCTTTGGAACTCTCAAACTGTCGAAGAATTGTCCAGCTATCAAAGAATTGATCAACTATCAAGGAAGCATTACAGCTATCGAAGCTGTCAAGAAAGCGCCCAAGGATACTAAGTATGATGGCATAGAGGGAGTAAGGACAGAGAGTGGTGGGTGATGGCGTGGGTTGGCATTGGAGTATGAGGGGTGTTGAGATGGATAGCATGGCATGGGTTAGCATGGCATTGTGAGGGGCCATTGGGGTGGATAGAGGGGCATGGGTTAGCATTGGAGTTATGAGGGATCATGGGGGTTGGTGGGGGGACGTGTGTAGGCATAGGTTGGCATGAATGCGGCATGGGGAGTGTGTGGTAATGAGGGAGGATGAGAGGTGGGGGCTGTTTTTGTTTTGATCGTTCATTTATTTAAACACAGTACCAATGCACAGAAGCAGGTCTTCTACCCAGCCCTCCCATGTAGCCAATGCATTTCGCACTCGGTTGACCGTTCCATCTCCTATTTCAGCCTGCCCCCATTGGCTGAAAATCGCACCTGCGGGCAGACATTTCTAAAGGTTGGGTTTACAAAGCCAGGAAATTTCCTGACTGTGCAGTTGATCCCAGGGATGAAAATCTGGGCCTTAATTTTTTTTAAAGTTTACTTAGATTGCTAATTAATTCCATGCTAATAGGTTTTCAATTAGTCTACGTTCTTAAATGATTGATGTTCTGTAAATAGGTCATGATTGATTATGGCCTGAATTTTAATTGATTTAATTTTCAATGGAAGTGTGGTATTTAATGCAAATACATTAGAAGTTATTAATAACCAATTTGCTACCAAAGCAAAACACTCCTGAGAAATAAATGAATGAATTTGCATGAAAAATTAATGAATGAATTTATATGAGTTGCAAATGATGCTTAGGGTTGCCAGGAGTTACCTTGGGCTGTCAGTGGGAGCTGCATTAATAAGGGGGTGAAACTTGACCTTTATAAGATTCTCACTTGAATTATCTGCTTCACAAGATAGTTTGATTTCCACCACAATGACATCCAGCAAGAGCTTTGGCATCTATACCCAATCTTTTACAAGAATTGTTTTCTTCCTTTTGCTGGTGTAACCATTCTAGGTTATGTGAAGAGGTAGGTCATAGGGGAAAATAAAGTCTGAATGCTTCTTCTCATGAGCTTATTAACTTCTCACTCTAGTAATCACTCAGATGAAATGCACCCATGTCCTCCTAGTTGAACTAACTGTTCATTTGGTTGTCAGCCAATAATAAAGGTTAAAATCCAATATACTTACCTTGCAGCCTTTTGCCTAATAATTGGATGAACATGCAGAGAATTGAGTATTTGAAAGGAATGCAATTAAAATAACTAACAAGTTAATTATGTTAGAATCAATTGTTATTAATTATTGACCTCATGAAATGTTTATATCTCAGAATTTGTTTATGCTGTTAGCCTCATTCTTCCCCTGTAATAGCATTCTGGCTGGGAGTGGAAATAGTAGTTCACTAATGCACAACAGATGTGTCTCAGCTTGCTGAGAATCATTGTATGTCAGTTATCGCAGCAAGAGCAGATTCTTGACGTTAGTAATGAAGGTTTTATCAAAGTCACAAATGACGTCCTATGTGAGTGTGACGAAGGTAAACTAGCCCTTCTCAACCTGTCTGTAACCTTTGATAAATTTGACAAGATTATCCTCCAATGCAGTTCTAGTGTCATCTAGCTGAGTGGGTCTTCTGTTACCTGGTTACATTATTTTCTTTGTTTTACTTATTTCATCGGATGCAGGCACGGTAGCACAGTGGTTAGCACTGCTGCTTCACAGTTCCAGGGACCTGGGTTCAATTCCCGGCTTGGCTCACTGTCTGTGTGGAGTTTGCACATTCTCCTCGTGTCTGCGTGGGTTTCCTCCGGGTGCTCTGGTTTCCTCCCACAGTCCAAAGATGTGCGGGTTAGGTTGATTGGCCATGCTAAAATTGCCCATTAGTGTCCTGGGATGCGTAGATTTAGAGGGATTAGAGGGTAAAATGTATAGGGATATGGGGGTAGGGCCTGGGTGGGATTGTGGTCGGTGCAGACTCGATGGGCCGAATGGCCTCTTTCTGTACTGTAGGGCTTCTATGATGATTGCTGGCTAGGCCACATTTGTTGTCATCCCTAATTGCACTGAGAAGGTGGTGGTGAGCTGCCTTCTTGAACTACTGCAGTCCGTGTGTACAAGGTACACCCACTGTGCTATTAAGTCAAAATTTGATCTAGCGACAAGTGAAGGAATGACAATATGTTTCCAAGTCAGAATAGTGAGTGGCTTGGGAGGGGTCTTGCAGATGGTGGTGTTCCCAAGCATCTGTTGCCCTTGTCCTTCTAGGTGGTAGATATTGTGGGTTTGGAGGGTGATGTTGAAGGAGTCTTTGTGAAATGTTTCAGTTCATCTAGCAGATGTGGTGTAGGGAGTGCCAATCAAATGGGCTGTTTTATCCTGGATGGTGTTGAGCAGCTTGCGTATTGTTGGAGCTGCAATGATCCAGGCAAGTGGAGAGTGTTCCACCATACTCCTGACTTGACTTTGTGGATCATAGACAGAATTTGGAGGTCAGGAGGTGAGTTACACACCATAGAATTCCCAGCCTCTGACCTGCTCTTGTAAGCACAGGATTTTCATAGCTGGTCTAGTTCAATTTCTGGTTAATGGTAACCACCTGGATGTTGATTATTGGGGTTTCAGCAATGGTAATGCTCTTGAATGTCATGGGGAGATGGTTTGATGTTGTTTTCGGAGACGGTAAATGCCCAACACATGTTGGTGCGAACGTTATTTGTTACTTTGCAGTCTGAGCCAGAATGTTGTCCAGGTTTTACAGCATATGGACACAGATTGCTTCATTATCTTTGGAGTCACAAATGGTGCTGACCATTGTTCAATCATCAACGAACATCCCCATTTCTCATCTTATGATTGAAGGAAGGCCATTGATAAAGTTATCTGGAGGCACTGATATTGTGGTATTGTCATTGGGGACCTTGGTTCAAATTTCACCAGGGCAGATGGTGGAATTTGAATCCAATAAAAATCAGGAATTAAGTCTAAGGGTGACCATGAAGCCATTGTCAATTGTCGTAAAAACGCATCTGGTTCACTAATGTCACTAAGGACAAGAAATCAGTTGTCCTTACTTAGTCTGGCCTTCGTATGACTCCAGAGCCACACCTCAGTTGTATATAAGGCAGTGATTTTAACAAGCCCATAAACAGTGAGCTTGCGCAGGACCAGTCAGCCGGAGTGAGATTTCAGCCAGAGTGAGGGTATCAGGAATTTGGAGCTGAGTGGAAATTTGGTGCTGAGGGGAAAGAGGTGTTCATCTTCGGGAGGAACAGCGAGGCGAACCTATGAGGGAGACTCGAGGGCAAATGAGAAGTAGAGAAAAATTGAACCATGATGTCACAGCCAACAGGTAAGTGATTGGCTAGTGACTGGCAAGTAGTTTTTCTTTCCTTTTTCTCTTGGCATTGTAGTCGTTGTTGTAAGTTAAATTAAGGGCTAAGTCATGGCAGGAGATCCCAGACCCATGTCATGTTCCTCTTGTGCGATGTGGGAATTCAGGGACCCTTCCAGTGTCCCTGGCTCCTTCACATGCAAGAGGTGTGTCCAACTGCAGCTCCTGTTAGACTGCTTGATGGCTCTGGAGCTGAGGATGGATTCGCTTTGGAACATCCATGATGCTGAGGAAGTTGTGGATAGCACCTTCAGTGAGTTGGTCACACCGCAGGTAAAGATTACTGAGGGAGATAGGGAATGAGTGACCACCAGATAGAGGAAGAGTAGGAAGGCAGTGCAGGGATCCTTGGCGGTCATCTGCCACCAAAACAGATATACCGTTTTGGATACAGTTAGGGGAGATGGCTCACCAAGGGAAGGTGGCAGCAGCCAGGTTCATGGCACCATGACTGGCTCTGCTATGCAGGAGGACAGGGAAAAGAGTGGCAGAGCTATAGTGATAGGGGACTCGATTGTAAGGGGAATAGACAGGCGTTTCTGCGGATGCAAACGAGACTCCAGGATGGTATGTTGCCTCCCTGGTGCAAGGGTCAAGAATGTCTCTGAGCGGCTGCGGGACATTCTGCAGGGGGAGGGTGAACAGCCAGCTGTCTTGGTGCATATAGGCACCAACGATATAGGCAAAAAAACAGGATGAGGTCCTACAAGCTGAACTTAGGGAGTTAGGAGTTAAACTAAAAAGTAGGACCTCAAAGGTAGTAATCTCAGGATTGCTACCAGTGCCACATGCTAGGCAGAATAAGATAGCTAAGATGAATATGTGGCTTGAGGGATGGTGCAAAAGGGAGGGATTCAAATTCCTGGGACATTGGAACCAGTTCTGGGGGAGGTGGGACCAGTACAAATCGAACTAACTGCACCTGGGCAGGACTAGAACCAATGTGCTAGGAGGAGTGTTTGTTAGTTGGGGAGGGTTTAAACTGATGTGGCGGGGGATGGGAATCGATGCAGGAATTAAAAGGGAAGTAAAGTAGGGACAGAAACAAAAGGCAGTAAAGGGAAAAACGAAAGGCAGAGAAGCCATAATCAAAAAGGGCCACAGTACAGAGTACAGAGACTGTGGAGAACTCAGTGAATAGATGCAGTAAAACTAAGAGAAATAAAACAAAGGGAGAGTATACAAAACATGACCGGACAGATGGTCTGAGAAAACAAGGTAGAGAGCAAGGGAAGTCTAAATTAAACTGCATTTATTTCAATGCAAGAGGCCTGACAGGCAAGGCAGATGAACTCAGGGCATGGATGGGTCATGGAACTGGGATATTATAGCTATTACTGAAACATGGCTAAGGGAAGGGCAGGACTGGCTGCTCAATGTTTCAGGGTACAGATGCTGTAGGAAAGATAGAACCGGAGGTAAGAGAGAAGGGGGAGTTGTGTTTTTGATTAGGGAGAACAGCATGTCAGTACTGAAAGGGGATATATCCGAGGGTTCGCCCACTGAGTCTATAAAGGCAGAACTGAAAAGTAAGAAGGGAGAGATCACGTTGATAGAATTGTACTACAGGCCCCCAAATAGTCAGCGGGAAATTGAGGAGCAAATATGCAAGGTGATTACAGATAGCTCCAAGAAAAATAGGCTGGTAAGAGTAGGAGACTTTAACTTTCCCAAAATTGGCTGGGACAGCCACAAGGGCTTGGATGGAGAGACATTTTCTGAGTGTATTCAAGAGGAATTTCGCTTTCAGTATGTGGATGGCCCAACTGGAGAGGGGGCAAAACTTGACCTCTTGGGAAATGAGGAAGAGCAGGTGACAGAAGTGTCAGTGAGAGATCACTTTGGGACCAACGACCATAATTCCATTAGTTTTAAGATAGCTATGGAGAATGATAAGTCTCGCCCAAAAGTTAAAATTCTAAATTGGGGCAAGGCCAATTTTGATAGTATTCCATGGAGAGGGGTGTCATAGCCACACTCTGTTTAGTGATGGAGGGGTACAGGTTCATAGCTCCTTGAAAGTGGAGTCACAGGTGGACAGAGTGGTGAAGAAGGCATTCAGCATGCTTGGTTTCATCGGTCAGAACATTGAATACAGGAGTTGGGACATCTTGTTGAAGTTGTACAAGACATTAGTAAGGCCACACTTGGACTACTGTGCACGGTTCTGGTCACCCTATCATAGAAAGGATATTATTAAACTAGAAAGAGTGCCATGATGTGGAGATGCCAACATTGGATTGGGGTGGCACAGTAAGAAGTCTCACAGCACCAGGTTAAAGTCCAACAGGTTTATTTGGAATCACGAGCTCACCAGCGCTCCAAAAGCTCATGATTCCAAATAAACCTGTTGGATTTTAACCTGGTATTGTGAGACTTCTTACTAGAAAGTGTGCAGAAAAGATTTACTAGGATGCTACCAGGACTTGATGGTTTGAGTTATAAGGAGAGGCTGGATAGACTGGGACTTTTTTCCCTGGAGTGTAGGAGGCTTAGGGGTGATCTTATCAAGGCTTATAAAATAATGAGGGGCATAGATAAGGTAGATGGTCAATATCTTTTTCCAAAAGTAGAGGAGTCTAAAACTAGAGGGCTTAGGTTTAAGGGGAGAGATAAAAAAGGGTCTCAGAGGGTGATGAGTGTCTGGAATGAGCTGCCAGAGGCAGTAGTAGAGGCGAATACAATTTTGTCTTTTAAAAAGCATTTAGACAGTTACATGGGTAAGATGGATATAGAGGGATATGGGCCAAATGCGGGCAATTGGGACTAGCTTGGTGATTAAAAACTGGGCAACATGGACAAGTTGGGCTGAAGGGCTGTTTCCATTCTGTAAAGCTCAATGAATCTATGACTGTTAAATGGTTAGAAAACCACTCAGTTGTATCATAAAGCAAGGAATGACATTGGGGGACAACCTGGCATTGACCTAAACACTGAAAACGACAATGGCAAACGCAGTCCCATCAAACCTACAAAGTCCTCCTTACTAGTTTAAAAATTGGCAAGTCATGTTGCAGCTTTATAGAACCTTAGTTAGGCTGCACTTGGAATATAGTGTTCAATTCTGGTCACCACACTACCAGAAGAATGTGGAGGCTTTGGAGAGGGTACAGAAAAGATTTACCAGGATGTTGCCTGGTATGGAGGGCATTAGCTATGAGGAGAGGTTGGGGAGAAACTTGGTTTGTTCTCACTGGAACGACGGAGGTTGAGGGGCGGCCTGATAGAAGTCTACAAGATTATGGGAGGCATGGACAGAGTGGATAGTCAGAAGCTTTTCCCAGGATGGAAGAGTCAATTACGAGGGGGCACAGGTTTAAGGTGCAAGGGGCAAGGTTTAAAGGAGATGTACGAGACAGATTTTTTTTTTTACAGAGGGTGGTGGGTACCTGGAACTCGCTGCCGGGGGAGGTAGTGGAAGCGGATACGATAGTGACTTTTAAAGGGCGTCTTGACAAATACATGAATAGTATGGGAATGGAGGGATATGGTCCCTGGAAGGGTAGGGAGTTTTAATTAAGTCGGGCAGCATAGTTGGTGCAGGTTTGGAGAGCTGAAGAGCTTGTTCCCGTGCTGTAATTTTCTTTGTTCTTTGTACTAGCATCTGCGGCTAGTACCAAAATTGGGAGAGCAGTCTCACAGACCAGTCAAGCAACAGCCTGACATAGTCATAATCTCAGAATCATACCTTACGGATAATTTCCCAGACATCATCATCACCTTTCCTGGGTATGTCTTGTCCCACTGACAGGACAAACCCAGCAGAGATGGTGGCACAGTGGTTAACAGTCAGAAGGGAGTCCCCAAAATCGATTCTGGACTTCTTGAAGACCTTGGGCATCAGGTCAAACATGGGCAAGCAAACCTCTCGCTGATTACCACGTACCATCACCCTTCAGCTGATGAATCAGTATTCCTACATGTTGAACAGCACTTGAAGGAAGCACTGAGGGTGGCAAGGGCACAGAATGTACTCTGAGTGAGGAACTTCAATGTCCACTAACAAGTGTAGCTCGGTAGCACCAGTACAAACCGAGCTGCTGAGTCCTAAACAACATAGCTGCTAGACTGGGTCTGGGGCAGATGGTGAGGGAATCAAAAGGAGGGTTAAACATATGTGACCTCATCCTCACCAACCTGTCTGTTGCAAGTGTATCTGTCCATGATAGTATTGGTAGAAATGACCACTACACAGTCCTTGTGGAGGTGAAGACCTGTCTCGCATCGTGGCACAGTGGTTACTGCTGCCTCAGTGTCAGTGACCGGGGTTCAATTCCGGCCTCGAATCACTGTCTGTGTGGAGTTTGCACATTCTACACGTGTCTGCATGGGTTTCCTCCGGGTGCTCCGGTTTCTTCCCACAGTCCAAAGACATGGAAGATAGGGGGATTGGCTAAATTTCCCCTAGTTTCACGGGAATTAGCAGGGTAAAAACGTGGGGTTACAGGAATAGGGCCTGGGTGGGATTGTGGTTGGTGCGGACTCAATGGGCCAAATGGTCTCCTTCTGCTCTGCAGGGATTCCATGATTCTGTGATACCTTCTGTCATGTTGTGCGGCATTATCAGCATGCTAAATGGGATAGATTTTGGGCAGATCTAGCAACTTGAGACTGGGCATCCATGAGCTTCTGTGGGCCATCAGCAGCAGCAGAAATGTACTCAACCATAATCTGCAACCTTATGATGCAACATATCCCCTACACTACCATTACCACCAAACCAGGATCAACCCTGGTTCAATGAAGAGTGCTGGAGGGCATGCCAGAATCAACACTAGGCATACTTAAAAATGAGGTGTCAGTCTGGTGAAGTTACAACACAGGACTACTTGCACACTAAACAGCATAAGCAGCAAGCAACAGACAGAGCTAAGTGATTCTACAACCAACAGATTAGATCGAAACTCTGCACTCTTGTCATATCCAGTCATGAATGGTACTGGACAATTAAGACAACTCATTGGAGAAGAGGCTTCAGAAACACCCCTTATCCTCAATGATAGGGAGCCCAGTACATCAGTTCAAAAGATAAGGCCGAAGTATTTGCAATAATCTTCAGCCAGAAGTGCCAAATGAATGATCCATCTCTGCCTTCTCCTTGGGTCCCCAACATCGTAGATGCCAGTCTTCACTCTACATTATATCAGGAAATGGCTGAAGGCACAGGATACTGTAAAGACTATGGGGCCTGACAATATACCAGCAATAATATTGAAGACATGTGCTCCAGAACTATCCATGCTCCCAGCCAAGCTGTTCCAGTACAGCTACAATAATGGCATCTACTCAGCAATGTGGAAAATTGTCCAGGTACGTCCTGTACACAAAAAACAGAACAAATTCAACCCAACCAATTACTGCCACATCAGTCGACTCATTAATAAAGTAATGGAAAGCAGGCACAATAAAGCGGCACTTGATTAGCAATAACCTGCTCACTAACGCTCAATTTGGGTCCTACCAAGCTCACTCTGCTCCTGTCCTGATGACAGCCTTGCTATGTGGACAACACAGTTGAATTTCAGAGGTGAGGTGAGAGTGACTTCCCTTAACATCAAGGCAGCATTTGTCTGAGCGTGACTTCAAGGAGCCCTAGAAAAACTAGAGTAAATGGGAATCAAGGGGAAAATTCTCCGCTGGTTGGAGTCATACGTAGCACAAAGAAAGATTGTTGTGGTTGTTGAAGGTCAATCATCTTAGTTCCTGGACATCACTGTAGGGGTTCCTCAGAGTAGTAACCTAGGCCCAACCATCTTCAGCTGCTTCATCATGACCATCCTTCCAATGTAAGCTCAGAAGTGGGGATATTCACTGATGACTGCACAATGTTCATCACCATTTGCAACTCCTCAGATACTGAAGCAGTACATATCCAAATGCATCAAGACCTGGACAATTTCCAGGCTTTAACTGACAAGTGCCAAGTAACATTCACGCCACACATATGCCAGGAAATGAGCATCTCCAACAAGAGAGGATCTAACCATCTTGCTTGACATTCAGTGGCATTGCATCCACTGAATCACCCACAATCGAAATTCTGGGGGTTACCATTGACCAGAAGCAGAACAGGACAAGCCATGTAAACATTGTGGGTGGGATTTTATGGCCTCGCTCATTCCAAAACCGTAAAATCTAACCTGAGGTCAACAGACTTTTCCGTTGTCCGCACTGATTCTGTGGCGGGCAGGTTGGTAAAATTCTGGCAGTGACTACAAGAGCAAGTCAGGTGAGTAACTCACCTTCTGTCCACCATCTAGAAGGCACAAGTCAGGACTGCGATGGAATACTCTTTACATGCCTGAATGAGTACAGCGCCAACAATATTCAAGAACCTCAGTATCATCCAGGACAAAGCAGCCCACTTGATTGGTACCTCATCCATAAACATTGACTTCCTCCACCACCAGCACACAGTGGCAGCAGTGTGTACCAGCTACAAGATGCAATGCGGGATCTCACTAAGCAAGGCTCCTTAGACAGTAACTTCCAAACCTTAGAAGGACAAGGGCAGCAAGCATATGGGAACACCACCATGTGGAGGTTCCCTTCCAAGCCACTCACCATTGTGACTCGGAACTAAATTGCTATTCCTTCACTGTCATTGGGCCAGAATCCTGGAACTCACTCCCTAAGAGCACTGTGGATGTACATAGACCACATGGACAGCAGCAGTCAAGAAGGCAGCTCACCACCACCTTCTCCAGGGCAGTTCAGGATGGGCAATAAATGCTGGCCTGGCCAGTGATGCCATCATCCCATGAATGAATGAAAGAAAGTAGTTGAAGATGGTTGAGCCTTGAACACAATGAGAAACTTATGCAGTGATGTTCACAGTGGCACAGTGGTTAGCACTGCTGCCTCACAGCTCCAGAGACCCCAGTTCAATTGCGGCCTTGGCTGACTGTGTGGAGCCTGCACATTCTCCCCCTGTCTGCGAGGGTTTCTTGCGGGTGCTTGGTTTCTTCCCACAGTCCAAAGATGTGCAGGTTAGGTGGATTGGTCATGATAAAATTGCCCCTTAGTGTCCTAAGATGTGTAGTTTACGGGAATTAGTGGGGTAAATATGTGGGGTTATGGGGATAGGGCAGGGGTTGGACCTGGGTAAGACACTTGGTCAGGGAGTCAGTGCAGACTCAATGGGCCAAATGGCCCCTTTCTGCACTTTAGAAATCTATGATTCTACTCCTATGGTTTACCACTAATCTTTGCCACATTCTGTTTTTTTCTTTCAGTTTAATAACATCCTTAACTTCCTTGGTTAACTGTGGTTGACTTATCCCTTTCTTAAAATTCTTCTTCTTCACTGGAATATATCTTTGTTGTGAGTCATAAACTACTTTCATAAACATGTGCCATTGCTGATCGAGCGCCTTTTGTGCTAAACTTTCCTAGTCCACTCCACCTACTCCTGCCCACATTACTTTGTAATTACCCTTATTTAAGTTTATCACAATTGTTTCATACCCAGGTTTTTCCCTCTCAAATTGAATGCCAAAATTCTACCATGTTATGATCACTGTTTCCTGAGGGATCTTTTACTCTGAGATTGTTTATTAAATCTGCCTCATTACACATTACCAGGTTCAAAATAGCCTGATTCCTGGTCAAATACACAACATATTTATTGTTCTAGAAAACTGTCCTGAAAACTGTCCTGAATGGGCGGCACGGTAGCACAGTGGTTAGCACTGCTGCTTCACAGCTCCAGGGTCCCGGGTTCGATGCTCGGGTCACTGTCTGTGTGGAGTTTGCACATTCTCCTCGTGTCTGCGTGGGTTTCCTCCGGGTGCTCCGGTTTCCTCCCACAGTCCAAAGATGTGCGGGTTAGGTTGATTGGCCAGGTTAAAAATTGCCCCTTAGAGTCCTGGGATGCGTAGGTTAGAGGGATTAACAGGTAAATATGTGGGGGTAGGGCCTGGGTGGGATTGTGGTTGGTGCAGACTCGATGGGCCGAATGGCCTCCTTCTGCACTGTAGGGTTTCTATGATTCTATGATTCTATGAATACACTCTATGAATTCTGCCTCAAGGCTATCTCTGCCAATTTGATTTTCCCAATTCACATGAAGATTAAAGTCACCCATGGTTAATGTACAGCCTTTTCTACATGCCCTCATTATCTCCTGATTTAGTCTCCATTCTACAGTACAGCTACTGTTAGGGGGCCTACAGACTACGCTCGCCAGTGTCTTCATCCCCTTGTTATTTCTTATCTATATGGATTCTACGTCTTCCGATCCAAGATCATTTCTTACTATCGTATTTATTCTATCTCATACTAACAAAGATACCCACCAACATTTCCTTCCTGGCTGTCCTCACGAAAAGTCACATGCCCTGAATATTTCGTTTCCAGCTTTGATCTCTTTGTAACCATGTCTCTATAATGGCTATAAGATCATACCCATTAACTTAAATTTGTGCCATTATTTTATTTATTTTGTGACAAATTCTACAAGCGTTTAGATAAAGAGCCATTAATTTTACCTTTTTACCATTTTTCCTCCTTTGACCTATTGGCTGTTTCTTTTTATGTTTGTCACACTCTGGGTATCATTACCTAAATAGCTGACTTGCAATGCTGCCATGCCCTTTTGCTCTGTAAGCCTATGTAAGCCTCTTCAAAACCTTTACCCCATTATTTAGTTTAAAGCCCTCTCTACTTCCCTAGTTATGTGATTTGTAAGAACACTGGTCCCAACATAGTTCAGATGTAGGCAGCCCCACTTTCTCCAAAACGGATGCAAGTGCCCCACAGACCAAAACCCAATTCTCTCACAGTAGTCTTGAGCCATGTATTCATCTCTCTAATTTTATGCATCCTATGCCAATTTGCATGCGGCTCAGGTAATAATCCAGAGATTAAACAACAGAATCTTTGAGGTTCTGTTGTTTAATTTAGTGCTTAACTCCTCAAACTCTCTATGCAGAACCTCTTTCCTCATTCTACTTATGTGATTGCTACCCACATGGACCACGAAAACTGGATCCTCCCACTGCAAATTCCTCTTCGGCCCTGAGCAGATGTTCCAAGCCCTGACACCAGGCGGGCAACACAACCATCTAGGCTCTTGTTCCTTGCTACAGAGAACAGTGTCAATCCCTTTCACTATACTGTCCCCTACTACCACTACCATCTCATGTGCTGTCCCTACTTGAATGGCCTCCTGTCCCACAGTGCCATGGCCAGTCAGCTCATCCACCCTTCAGCCTCCTATCTATCATCTGACAATATTTCCTGTTACAAATTAAATTTTAGATTTTTAAAAATGTTTTTATCAAATATAGAGAAGAACTGAGCTCTGAGTGCTAATCAGGCCCGTACCCAGATATACGATTTTTAATTAGCATCATAAGCTTCCCTAAAGTTTAGCACAAAAGGCGCTCGATCAGCAATGGCACATGTTTATGAAAGTAGTTTATGACTCACAACAAAGATATATTCCAGTGAAGAAGAAGAATTTTAAGAAAGGGATAAGTCAACCACAGTTAACCAAGGAAGTTAAGGATGTTATTAAACTGAAAGAAAAAAACAGAATGTGGCAAAGATTAGTGGTAAACCATAGGAGTAGAATCATAGAGCGGCACGGTAGCACAGTGGTTAGCACTGCTGCTTCACAGCTCCAGGGTCCTGGGTTCGATTCCCGGCTGGGTCACTGTCTGTGTGGAGTTTGCACATTCTCCTCGTGTCTGCGTGGGTTTCCTCCGGGTGCTCCGGTTTCCTCCCACAGTCCAAAGATGTGCGGGTTAGGTTGATTGGCCATGCTAAAATTGCCCCTTAGTGTGCGTAGGTTAGAGGGATTAGTGGGTAATATATGTAGGGATATGGGAGTGGGGCCTGGGTGGGATTGTGGTCGGTGCAGACTTGATGGGCCGAATGGCCTGTTTCTGCACTGTAGGGTTTCTATGGTTTTCTATGGTTAAAGAGGTCCCTCCTATTACAATGATAAAGATGAGAAGGAAAACAGAATCAAGCAGAATGAGTTTTGATGAAAACTTATGGACCTGTACAGATACTGCCTGACCTGATGAATATTTGCAGCAGTTTTTGTTTTTGTTATGGGGTTAAAAAGAGTTAAGCAGCATTTAAAGAGGATGTGGCCATGCTGGTATTTCCCCCATTCAAAGAACATTTAGGCTGAGGAGATCTTATCAAATTCTGAGTGGGAATCTGTGTCCAAAACTAAAGGGTAGTTTTTAATCTAGCCAATTCGGTGGAAGCTGGGCCAGTAAGTACTCAAAGTGTGACTTTCCCCCGATGTCCCACCCAGATCCACCATTTCCAATTGTTTTTCAACACGCTTTAACAGGTCGCTAAATCCCCTACTCCAAGCTGGCATGGTCCTTTTTTTATTCATTCATGGGATATGGACTTCGCTGGCTGGGCCAGCATTTATTGCCGATCCCTAATTGCCCTTGAACTGAGTGGCTTGCTAGGCAATTTAAGAGTCAACCACATTGCTATGGGCCTGGAATCACATGTCGGCCAGACTGGATAAGATTGGCAGATTTTATTCCCTAAAGACATTCATGAACTAAATGGGTTCCTTAAAGAGACAGATTAGGGTCTGATAAAAAGTACTATCTGAATTCAAGTTTGTTTTGGTTATGACAGAAATGTTGCTTCACACCTTACATTAAAAAGGTTTCACCATCGTGGAGAAGATTTACAAGGATGGTTCCAAGGGTGGAGGACTTCAGTTCTGTAGATTAATTGGAGAAGCTGGGGTTGTTCTAATTAGAGAAGAGGAGGCTGAGAGGAGGTGTTCAAAACCATAAGAGGTCTAGTCAGGGTAGAAAGGTGTTCTTATTGGCTGAAGGGTCAAGCAGAGCATTCCAATTTAAGGGAATTACCATAAAAGTTGGAATACACTGCAGATGGGGGTGATAGGAGCACATACAATTGAAGCTTTCAAATGGGAATTCGATAAGCAATTGAAGAGAAAAGATTTGCTGGGAAAGGGGGGAAAATTGATTAGCTGAGTTGCTCTTCCAGAGAGCTGACAGAGACATAACAGACAAACTGTCCTCTGTCCTGTGATGTAACTATTCTATCATTCTATGTCCAGTGATCTACCTGGTCCTAGATACATACCAACTGTACCTTTTTGAAGGATGGGAGTTATACCACACAAGGGTGAAGGCCACGTGATGTGAGCTGGACACGGTTCTCTGCTTTTGGTTGTTGAGTTCCTTCCTGGGGGTCAGGCCAGCGAGCTGACTCCTGAGTTATAGCAAAGATTGTAGTATAATGTCACTTCAAAAAGAGAAAGCTGAGATACTGAGGAGACGAAAATCTAAATGTTAATGAACGGGCTCACGAACTATCACACACTTAAGTCCCAGGTCTCAGCCAAGTCAAGTATTTGCCCCAATGGCAGAGTATTCAAAGGGGCTGCTGGTGCAAAATCAGTTTAAAGCCTCCTTGTGTGATTCAAGAAACTAGAGATTGGGGCTGTGATTTAGCTGCTGTTCTAGCCACAGGTACAAATCCTGTAATAGCTGCTAAATCTCGCGAGAGGCCGAAAATTGAATTTGTGCAAGCAAAATATCAGTTCAGGATCCTCCCCACCCCCCTCTGATGACACGTGAAGGGCATGAGCCTAATTTACATATATTAGCATACAAAATCATATTATAAGTGGTAGGCTTGATGCTGTTAGTTATGTCTTCAAATATCTTCCCACCCAGCCGGTGTGACATCACGCCAGAATGAATCACTCCTGGTTTTCAAAACGAAAACCAGTTGTGATGACCACACCGAGGGTGCACAAGTAAGTAAAACCCCTGGGAGGTGAGGGACATGACCAGGCATCCAGGTACTGCCGATGCGTGCCCTCTGGGGAGTCCCATTGGGGGGTTCCCCTTACGTGTGGTGGGAGGGTGTTGTGCACTGATGCCTGTGACGGGGAGGTCATCTCGATGCTTGTGAGGGGTGTCGGGTTGTGCACTCATGCGTGTCGGGGGACACCCCGATGCCTTTGAGGGGAGAAGGGAGGATTGTTGGTGACAGCAGAAACTATGCCTCCCGATTCTCTGTGCATTGAGTTCCAGAGACTCTGGCAAGAAAACTCAGCTGTGCATCTGGATACATACACACTGGTTTTCAGTCTGAAACTGACACTGACAAATTTTGGAAGAATTCCACCCACAAATTGTGCCAGTACCAAGGAAACTGGAAAACATCACAAAACAAATACTGTTTTTTTTATCCACTGTCACATTTGTCTTCATCATGTACACATGAAAGACTTATTGACATTCATGAAGACATTCTTTCAGCATGTGTTGGGTGATTTCAACTAGACTCCCACTTCAGTCCTCAATTGTTCCGTATTTAGGATGTAGTATTTCAACCAGGGAAAGCAGTTGTTCAAAAATAACAGTTTAATTTGCAGGAAAATAAACCTGAGATAAAATGCATTACCGAGGCTATTCTGTTGATATTAAATTTAGCATAATTCTGATACAGAAATCAGACAGCACTTTGCTGATATTATTGACATTGTGAGTTAGATTTCTGTCATTTTACCCCTGGTCTGGCCTACATGGGCCTCCAAAGCCACAGCAATGTGGTTGACTCTCAACTGACCTCGGGTAACTAGGGATGGGCAATAAATCCTGGCCAGCCAGCGATGCCCATGTCCCAGGAATGAATTTTTAAAAATTAGGACCCTATAATTGGCTTCAGTTTGTGCTAGGAAAGGAACATCAGCCAAGGTAATTGGGAAATGTTCATATGGCCTGATTTTAACGGACTGTAGTATGTGATAGTCACGGTGAGTCACAAACTATTTGGTTCCCATTGCATGAGAGGAAGCTTTCAACTAGATTAAAAAAGGACTTGCTGTTGGTTAAGGGGGCCTTAGGACCTTCTGCTGGTGAAGCTTTGCAATTTGAACCAGAGCTAGTTGTTGACAGAAAGATTCTATAAATATTTTAGTTCTTGCTATTTGTATCCTGGGCTACAGTACATTGCATTTAACATTTTACAACAACTGATTAGCTGTCTCTAAAACAACTGCTGCATCTCCCTCAAAGCAAGATTTGAATAGTTAAGAAGATAAGGATAATATCAGAGCTGTGGGGTCTGGGGCTGTGAGAACAAGGCATTCTGAATTCTCAACTCTATTGTTACAGTTAAAATGGAGCCAAAAAACAAACATTCCCCATTATCTCCACAGCGTACTTGGCTTTTGACACAACAAGCACTTTTTTGGGGAGAAGTATCTGCATCCATGGCAAGTAGTGTTATGGGCCACACAGAATAGATAATTCTGAAAAGTGCAGTCATGGCATGGATAGACTTTACAATAACTATGTTCATCAACAGGATTTTAGCAGTGTTTTTTTGCCAGAATTTCAGTCACAAGTAAATCATAAACCAGAATTTTAAAACAACTGTACACAACCACCCATGGTTTTCAAATGCGTGTTATTTTTGTTAAAGAAGTTTGGTAATATAAAATGAATACTGGCAATTATATGGTACAATACCATCTCTATATTTAATAATCATTGAGTCACCATGAAAAAAACTTCTTCACTATTTTGGGATTACTTTTAGGTTAACAAAATCCACTTAACAATGAAGAAGAAAAGCTCATGGACAGAATTTTAAGGCCCCGTTATGGCAGGGGTAGAGCTGGAAAATGCCATGAACCATTCGAAAGTCCATTGATTTCAGTGGGACTGGAAAATCCCGCCAGTGGGAGGAGCCAGAAAATTCTGCCCGGTGTGTTCTTTATAGACATGCACTTTTCTATATTATTGTAGAGTTGTAAAAGCAGAACACTAAACATTTGCCCTTCTAACACCTTGGATGGGAGTTTCTGCACCCTCCACCATGTGTTTCTTGGCAGTGGCAGCAACTTGCCATTGGCCAGTGGTGGGATCTTCTGGTCCCACCGCTATCAATGGGGTTTCCCATTCCATGCACCCCCAATTGCCAGGGAACCAGCAGCAGGGCTTTGTCATCGGCAGGACCAAAAGATCCCGCCGGCATGAGTGGCCGTAATACTCCGGTCTTTGTTGTTAATGAAGAAATGTTTTTATTTCAATGTACAGATTACGCTTTCAAATGTTTTACTGTTTCACTTTGGCATATTCCCATGATTCCACTATTGGACAGCCTGATAACAGTATTGCTTTTCCTCCTACCAGGTTGCATCTACAGAAGTGCACTTTGGACCTATGAGGCTGACGCAAGATCCTTTTCAGGTGAAACCTTGTGTTAGGTGCTTGACATTTATACAGTTGTATGTAGGCCGTTGGATATTGTGCTAATGGTTTCCATCTCATGCTCCCAACCCTCAGCAGTAAAACATTCCGACAGCAACAAAATAGCAGTTCTTCTTTCATGACCGTACGGAATCAGACATGGGACCTTGCTGGTGTGTGTATCACATTGTGCAGATCATTTATCTACCGAAACATTGGAGAAGACTTATTCTTTATAAATGTTTATTTTAAGCTTAGAAATCTGGAGATTAAGTTACTACTTTTGCCAGTTTTATCAAAAAGAAAGCAAAAGAGAAGGAGAAAGGCAGGGGAGTGGGACTATGATTATAAATTGTTCTTTGTCTGTGTTCAGTCCCTCCATCCAAGTTATTGTTCACAAGCTTTAGAGATAAGAATGGGTCCAAACATCCACGGGGTGGCAATCAGAGTTGGATTGCCACTCCGCTCCTAGTTTTTTTTACCTTGAAAATTATTTAGATCCTTTCTTGCCCAACCTTCCAACTCAGGCCAGACGTGAACTGTGTAGTGCAGTGCGCTCCTGAATCCTTCTGTTAAGGGAAGCAGAGCTGAATGCAAGGAGGCCAACCTTATGCAACAACCTACCATGCGGTACCTTGTCAAAGCCCTTGCTAAAGTCCATGTAGACAACGTCAACTGCACTGCCCTCATCTACCTTCTTGGTTACCCCTTCAAAAAAATCAATCGAATTTGCGAGACATGATTTTCCACTCACAAAGCTATGCTGACTGCCCCTAATCAGTCCTTGCCTCTCTAAATGTCTGCAGATCCTGTCTTTAAGAATACCTCAGCTGAGTTCATTTTAATTGAAAATTATTTTAAAATAAAAAAAACAAAATGATGCATGGCGCATTCAAAAAATGTCCAGTTTTCAGACAGCTCCTGTTTATAGACAGCCAACTTTGAGAGGATGTACCGACATTTGAAATGAGATACAGCCAGTCTTCTGTCTCTGCCATGTAAGTGAAAAAATGTAGAAATATTTTTTCTCACATCATTTTTTAAAATTGGGATTACGCAGGACTGGAATTTTGTTAGAAAGTATTTTGCGCTGAATAAGAAGATAAAGAAATACAGTGAATTACATTGAGAGTAGTCCATATGTTTGGATGCTTCACTTGGATGCTGGCCCTTTGTTATATCTTGTAAGTGCTGAAGTAGATGCACAATTTCCCGAAAGAATACAAATGTCAGATCCTGATAAAGATGTAACTATATTATTATAACAGTTATCCTGGAATTCCATGGAGAGGGGTGTCATAGCCACACTCTGTTTAGTGATGGAGGGGTACAGGTTCATAGCTCCTTGAAAGTGGAGTCACAGGTGGACAGAGTGGTGAAGAAGGCATTCAGCATGCTTGGTTTCATCGGTCAGAACATTGAATACAGGAGTTAGGATGTGTTGTTGAAATTGTACAAGACATTGGTAAGGCCACACTTGGAATACTGTATACCGTTCTGGTCACCCTATTATAGAAAGGATATTATTAAACTAGAAAGGGTGCAGAAAAGATTTACTAGGATGCTATCGGGACTTGATGGTTTGAGTTATAAGGAGAGGCTGGATAGACTGGGACTTTTTTCTCTGGAGCGTAGGAGGCTGAGGGACGATCTTATAGAGGTCTATAAAATAATGAGGGGCATAGATCAGCTAGATAGTCAACATCTTTTCCCAAAGGTAGGGGAGTCTAAAACTAGAGGGCATAGGTTTAAGGTGAGAGGGGAGAGATACAAAAGGATCCAGAGGGGCAAATTTTTCAGAGGGTGGTGAGCGTTTGGAACAAACTGTCAGAGGCAGTAGTAGAGGTGGGTACAATTTTGTCTTTTAAAAAGTGTTTAGACACAGCAAGGTCCCACAAACAGCAATGAGATCGTGACAAAATAGTTTGCTTTATTGATGATTTTTGAGGGATAAAACTTGGCCAGGACATCATGGAGTCCCTCTGCTCCCCTGATTCCTTCATGGGATGTGGGCATTGCTGGCTGGGCCAGCATTTATTGCCAACCCTGAGGGCATTTAAGAGTCAACCACATTGCTGTGGATCTGGAGTCACATATAGGCCAGACCAGGTAAAAAAGACAGATTTCCTTCCTTAAAGGACATTAGTGAATCAGATGAGTTTTGATGACAATCGACAATGGTTTCATGGTCATCATTAGACTTTTAATTCTAGATTTTTATTGAATTCAAATGTCACCATCAGCCACGGTAGTATTTGAATCTACAATATCACTATACCACTGCCTCCCCTACAACTAGGATCTCCTATTTCTACTTGTGAGGCAGACAGGGCCTTGATTTAACATCTCCCCCAAAGGAAAACACCAGGAATGCTATAGCACTTCTTAAGTACTGCACTGGAGTGCCAGCCTGGATTATGTGCTTCAATTTCTGGAGCAGGAATTGAACCCGTAACTTCCTCACTTACTAAAACAGTCATTCTTAAATGAAGTTAGTGAGTTCAACTTTTAAAGCTGAAGATTACACACTCACAATTCAATCCTGTGTAATTCAGTCCAGTGTAAATCTTCCACAGACATTTGGTAACCATTTGTCCTTCAGATGGGAAGATCACTACTCTACTAGAATGGTGTCATCAGCAAGGAGAACATCCTTTTCAATGACAAGTTATGATAGAGTCATAGAGGTTTACAGCATAGAAACAGGCCCTTTGGCCCAACCTGTCCATGCTGCCCTTTTTGTTAAAGCCCTAAGCTAGTCCAAATTGCCCACATTTAGCCCATATCCCACTTATACCCATCTTACCCTGGTGTTTTCCTTTGGGGGAGATGTTAAATCAAGGCCCTGTCTGCCTCACAAGTAGAAATAGGAGATCCTAGTTGTAGGGGAGGCAGTGGTATAGTGATATTGTAGATTCAAATACTACCGTGGCTGATGGTGACATTTGAATTCAATAAAAATCTAGAATTAAAAGTCTAATGATGACCATGAAACTATTGTCGATTGTCATCAAAACTCATCTGATTCACTAATGTCCTTTAAGGAAGGAAATCTGTCTTTTTTACCTGGTCTGGTCTATATGTGACTCCAGATCCACAGCAATGTGGTTGACTCTTAAATGCCCTCAGGGTTGGCAATAAATGCTGGCCCAGCCAGCAATGCCCACATCCCATGAAGGAATCAGGGGAGCAGAGGGACTCCATGATGTCCTGGCCAAGTTTTATCCCTCAAAAATCATCAATAAAGCAAACTATTTTGTCACGATCTCATTGCTGTTTGTGGGACCTTGCTGTGTGCAGATTGGTTACGCTGCTTCCTATGTTGCAACAGTAATTGCACTGTGGTTCATTAGCTGAAAACTGAATTGGGACCTCCTGTGGTCATAAAAGGTGCTGTATAAACATATATTTTCTTTTAATAAAAGGTACAATATCTTTTCAACCATGTTCAGCTGATTAGCTTAGTAACCACACTTGATTTACATTAGAGTAAACAAATAGCAAGGTGGCTAGTAAAAGTGGTGGAAGTGTGGGGAACATCAATAATGCTATGTTTGTCATCATCGGTATTGCACAAAACTTATATTTTGGGTAGCTGTGTTCAGCAAGCTGCAAAACATGCATTGGTTTCTGGATTCAGTGACCAGGGGCCTTGATGAACATGACCTAGTTGATGTCAGGATCCAACCGCATCAAGGAGATACGACCAGGTTATTAGTTCTATCGAAATTTGTTGCTGCAAAACTTGAATCGCAGTGCATATGTGAAAAACAGAAGAACAACTCTTATATTACACATCAGCTGGAAGTCTAACAAAGTTTGCCAGCAACTAAGCTTTCAAAGTAACTTCTTCTGCATGAGCTACTGTCCAAGGTTCTTTGAACTCTATCACTTTTACATAAAAGTTCCAATGCAGAGCTAGCCATCAGATGTAAAATAGAAGGGGTAATTAATTCTAAGTACACAGTGAGCTGAAAAAATGTTGAAAATGGGCATGAATAAAATTCAACATGGACAAATGTGAAATATTGCATCAAGGAATAAATAGTATTGAAATAGCTATGGATGAGGCTAAGAGAGAACTCGGGGTCTTGTCAAAAGTGATACTCAATATGTTCAATCACTGCAACACAGCAATCATCAAAATATACATTATAATCAAAAATAATCGAGTATAAGTCTAGAACAGTCACGTTAAAATTTTATAGTGCGATGCATGGCCAGACCATACCTTAAGTACTGGATTCAATTCCAGTCAGCAAGACAAAAAAAGGGAGACACTGAAATATTGGAAGCAAATCAGAGTACAACTGCATTGTCCCCAGTGTTAAGAGGAAAGTCGGAGAAAAAAAAGGAGAAATTTTTTGAAATAAGGTGACTGAGTGATTAACTATTGGAGGAATACAATATGATACAGAAAATATAGACTCACAAAACTAAATTGATGGACTAGAAAAAGGTGGCATAAGTTAAAACTAGTTAAATGCATTCATTTGGGGAAGTGGTGACACAGTGGTATTGTTGCTAGACTAATAATCCAGAGACCCACGACCTGAGGAGCTGGCTGCAAATCCCACCATGAAAGAAGGTGGAATTCAAATTCCATAAAAAGTCTGGAATGAAAAATATCTGATGACCACGAAAACATTGTTGATTGTCATTAAAAAACCCCGTCTGGTTCACCAATTTCTTTTAGGGAAGGAAATCTGCCATTCACACCTGGTCTGGCCTACATGTTTCTCCAGATCCACAGCAATGTGGTTGACTCTTAAATGGCAAACTACTCAGTTCAGGGACAAAATTAGGGATGGGCAACAAATGCCGACCCAACCAGTGGTGCCTACATCCCATGAATGAATTTTTAAAAATCATTTAGATAGACAAACTGGAATTAGATGAATGGGTTAGGTGGATTGGTCATGACAAATTGCCCCTTAGTGTCCAAAGCTGTGCAGGTTAGGTGGATTAGCCATGATCAATGCGTGGGGTTATGGGGTTAAGGCGGGGAAGTGGGCCTAGTTGGAGTGCTCTTTTGGAGGGTCGATGCAGATTCAATGGACCGAAAGACCTCCTCCTGCACTGCGGGAGTTCTTTGGCTTTCCTTATTCATATAAAAATTTCTGCTCTGGAACTGGGCTTTCCTTATTCATATAAAGAATTCTGCTTCTGGAACATGATTTAATCTTGAATCCTGTATTGATACCCAGTACAATTGTTTTCAAAAAACTGTCTGTTTTTTGAAAACACCTGGGTCAAAACAGTAGGACATTTGTCATGATTATAGCTTTCTCTAGCCTTTATTTGCTGTTATGCCATTAATATATTAAAGCTTGATACACAAATATTTCTGACTACACATATGCTTCAGGTAACTAAACTCTGGGTACTCATGCAGATTTTCAATGACTATCTTTGTTTTAGATGGCAATATGTCAGCACATCATAAATTGTTGATAATGGATGTTTTTTTCTCTTAAATAGCTCTGAGTAATAAGCCTAGAAAGTTAGCTTTTAACAGATGAAATCCAGCCCAAGGTCTTTTGAAATTTACTGATACGCAAAGAGAACAGTACATACTCTTACACTAGTCTCTGTGATTAGGCACAAGCATTTCAAAGGCTTTTATTGACAAACCTTGATAAAGAGCCAAGGTCCATCAATGTTGAAAGGAAATATGGACTAGATTTTGTGAGTGGGTGTAAAAGTAGCCACATAAAAGATGGGATAAATCAGGAAGCAGTAAAGATGTTGAGCTTGTATTGGAGGAAGAAAATGGTATATTCAGGGGGGATGTGAAGCACTGTCACTTCATCAGCTGTTGCACATGGAGTTCAATTGTTACCATTAGATTATCAATCTACATTTAGCACAACTAAGATCTTTGTAGCAGCAGAATATATGACTGATGAGGTGCTAAGTGGCCAGGTTGGTTTTATAGAGGTTTTATCCTGATTTTATCTATTTATTTAACAACATTGAAACTAGAAGCAGGAGTAGGCCATTCGGCCCTTTGAGCTTGCTTCACCATTCATTTTGAGCATGGCTGACATTGAATTCAATATTCTGATCCCCCTTCCCCCCCACATCCCTTGATCCCTTTAGTCCCAAGAGCTATATCTAATTACTTCTTGAAATCAGACAACGTTTTGGCCTCAACTACATTCAGTGGCAATGAACTCCACACATTCACCACACTCTAGGTGAAGAAATTTCTCTTCATCTCAGTTCTAAAAGGTTACCCCTTATCCTCAAACTATGGCCCCTAGTTCTAGACTCCCCCACCATTGGGAATGTTATTTATGAATCTACCCTGTCTAACTCTGTTAGAATTTTGTAAGTTTCTATGAGATTCCCTTTCACTCTTCTAAACTCCAGTGATTATAATCCTAACATACTTAGTCTCCCCTCATATGACAGACCTGCCATCCCAGGAATCAGCCTGGTAAACCTTAGCTACACTCCCTGAGGACATCTTTCCTCGGATAAGGACACCAAAACTGCACACAGTATTTGAGGTGTGGCCTCACCAACACCCTATACAATTGTGGTAAAACACCTCTATCCCTCTACTCAAATCCTTGCGCTTTGAAGGCCAACATACCATTTGCCTTCTTTACTGCCTGCCGTACCTGCGCACTTACTTTCAACGACTGATGCATGAGGACACCAAGATCTCGTTGCGTATCCATCTTTCTCAATTTACACCCATTCAAGTAATAAACTATCTTCCTATTATTGCTATCAAAGTAGATAACCTCACATTTATTCACATTATACTGCACCTGCTATGCATATGCCCACACACTCAGCCTGTCCAATTCACGCCAAAGCATCTCTGCATCCTCCTCACAGCTCACCCTCCCACCCAAGTTTGTATCATCTGCAAATCTGGAGATAATACATTCAGTTCTCTTTTCCAAATCATTAATATATAATGTAAAATATATAATATATAGTGCCACAAATGGAGCAAAAGCTGATGAGCGGGTCCTCCACAGACATTTATACATACTGTTCCAGAATTTACTGCTTTAAAATGTAAAACAGTACAAAAAATGTTTTCAAAGGAACTATTTGAATTAAGTGATCTTTGTTTCTGGCTTCTTGGCTATAAAATCACATCCAACTTCTGTGTTAAGGCAAAGAAATGACTGGAAAAACTGGTGGAAGAATGCGAGTTAGCAATAAAGCTTGACCATATTTTCACTTCCAACCATGAGTAATCTGCAAGCTCACCTTGATATGGTTGTCGGATATTGGAGTGGCACTTGACAGATTAAATAATCTATCTGGTTGTATCACAGCTTGGTATGGCTCCTGCTCTGCCCAAGACTGCAAGAAACTACAAAAGGTCATGCAAACCAGCCTCCCATCCATTGACTCTGTCTACACTTTCCGCTGCCTCGGCAAAGCAGCCAGCATTATAAAGACCCCATGGATCCCGGACATTCTGTCTTCCACCTTTTGTCGGGAAAAAGATACAAAAGCCTGAGATCACGTACCAACCTACTCAAGAACAGCTTCTTCCCTGCTGCCAACAGACGTTTGAATGGACCTACCTTGCATTAAGTTGATCTTTCTCTACACCCTAGCTATGACTGTAACACTACATTCTGCACTCTCTCATTTCCTTCTCTATGAATGGTATATTTTGTCTGTATAACGCGCAAGAAACAATACTTTTCACTGTATATTAATACATGTGACAATAATAAATCAAATCAAAGATTACATAGAACAAAGACCTGTCCAGGAGTCAGTATAGATTGAAACCATTTAGGTCAGTGGACTGAATGAGCCTTACCTGCTGCACACTGAAGTCCATCCTTTACAGCACATGGAAAGATGCTTAGAGGCTGTGCCAATCATTTAAATACGTTCTTGTGGCTCCGCTGAGCTTGCTACTTATGCTAGAAAGACTAGAAAGAAATACACTTCATTTAAATAGTCTCTTTCATAAGCCCAGGATTTCCCAAACCCTTTAATAGACAATGAATTACTTTTTAAAATGTTGTCATTGTTATGTAGGAAATGTGGCAGCCAGTTTGCACACAGCAAGCTCCCACAAACTGGAGTTAAATATACATGATGTGGAGATGCCGGCGTTGGACTGGGGTAAACACAGTAAGAAGTTTAACAACACCAGGTTAAAGTCCAACAGGTTTATTTGGTAGCAAAAGCCACACTGGCTGTCTTGTCTGGAGACAATACACATCTTTTTAGCCTGTCTTGATGCTCTCTCCACTCCCATTGTTTTGTTTCTTAAAGACTGGATTAGTTGTAAGTATTCGCATTCATGTAAATTGAGTCTGTGTCTTATAAGTTCTGTTTGTGAACAGAATTCCCACTCACCTGAAGAAGGGGCTCAGAGCCTCGAAAGCTGGTGTGGCTTTTGCTACCAAATAAACCTGTTGGACTTTAACCTGGTGTTGTTAAACTTCTTACTGTTAAATATACAACCAGATCATTTGTTTTAGTGCCATTGGTAGAAGGATAAATATTGGCCAAGACACCAGAGAAGAATTCCCCTGTTCGACTCCAAAATTGTGGCCTGGAATATTTTACAACCTCTGCGAACATTGGGCAGACGTTCACTGGCAGCAGGGACTGGGTCAATCAGAAATTCCAACCAAAACCCACACAGACCAGAATTTCCCATTCTAGAGTCTAAGTTTCGTGGCAGGATTGGAAGTCTGAGTGATTTCTGCTGACAGTGGGGGTTTGGGGTGGGGGGGTGGGGGGTGTGCTGGGGGGGAGAGGTGGGTGGCGGGGGTTGATGGCTGAAATATGGTGAATTTTGTGGAGCGGGTGGAGAGGAACCTGCCATCCCCTCATGGGTTGAAGGTCTGATTGCTATATTTAAAAGGGCACCCAGAAAGCCATTTATTTACTGCAAGCCAGGAACTCTGGATTCTGCCAAGTCCAGAATGTCGCAGATCAGAAAATGTGTGGGATTTTCTGTCCCCACCCACTGCTTGGATTGTCCAATTTCATCGAAAGTCAATGGATTTTTGGCTGGGCTGCTGAATCTTCCTATGGGTCCAGAAAATCCCACCAGTGTGTGGCCCCACAGTTCAGCATCATCTCCCTGGAGATCCTTTTACAGGTAGTCCAGCAAAGGTGGGAGGTGCTGTTTTCCCAGGAAGTCAGCAGGAGGACGTTTCATCTGATCATGGTGGCGAGGGTGGAGGTTACAGCGGTTCTTTGGAGGACCCCAGCAGGGACTTCCAAAGAACCAGCCAGCAATGCAGGAAGAAGACGAACAATCTGCTATGCTCCGCCAGGGTAAGTGTCACTGTTTACTCACTGCAATTGTAGACTGCCTGATGCCTTAATGAGTGTCAGTGTGCAAATGCAGAGGGAGGTCAGATAGGAGTTTGGGTTGCAGCATTCATCAGCAGATAGTGCGCACTGAATATACACCAGCTACTTCATGGTCTCAATCTTCTGTCACATGCATGACACCCTACTTGTTAATCACTTATTGGGGAGGGCTCAGCAGCTTTCCTAAACATGCATGCTCCTGAACTGCTCATGCAAGCATTGGGATGACAACCAATCCTTCTATCTTTCTGCAGAAAAAGAACATTTACAATAAGCCGGAGAAGTCCAAGACTGGATGCAACACTTCCGACATTCCAGCCCTCATCCCATATGAGGAGCAGGCCACTGAAATAGCCGAGGAGGAGCAGGACCATGCCTGTTCTGAGAGTGAGGCAGGACTCCCCAAGGAAGCTATTGAGGATGCCTCCACTTTGCAACTGCCAGCTGTGCTCATACAGTAATACTCTGGTTTAATTAAAGAGCCAGCTTCGGCATTCATAAAATCTTTCTTTTCTCTATTCCAAGTAACAGCAAAAAAAAGAGGGAGGCCAACAAAGCAGATCACCCATAGCTCCATCTCCAACCCCACATCTGAGGAGGATCCCTCAGAGGATGCACCATCACCTGCACCTTCCACCGGAGGCAAGACTTTCACCTCAATGGGTCCATGTTCTAAATTAGGCTTGGGTCACAATCTGGTGAGCACATTATAGACGCAGATCCACAACTGGCGGAGAAAGTGACAACTGAGGTTTTTGACACTTGGAAGACTACTGGTGACCAGACCTCTGCTGAACGCCATGCAGATAACAAGCTTCTGGACTCAGCTCTAAGTGACCTGTTTGAGATGCAGAGATAAGCAGAGGAATATCAGGCATATTTGCCAGAGGCCATGTGCAGACTGGACTAACAACTGGAGGAGTCCGTCTCAGTTCTGTCTGATGTCATGACTCCGTGACTCCAGGATGCTAGCACTTTGCTGCCTCCATGGAAAGAGGGCTGCTGCTTTGAAGACCCTGGTCCAGCGAAGTACACAAATATATGCGCTCGTACCTGCTCTCAATTGCTCTAGCCATGGGTGCAGTGCAGCAGTGGCTACGCGGGAAAGGGCACCATGACCTACTTCCAAGAGCCCTTCTCCTAAAGGGCACCCAAAGGAAGGAGGAACACCAGCCAGGCACCCGTAGACTACATCCAAATGCTGTCCAAGGGTGTCTTGCTGCTCTACTTTACCTCTGCCAATGATCCCATTGCTTTAAGCAAGGAGGGTGCACCTGAGCAAGAGACCCGCAGCAAGTCAGAGAGAGCCCTCAAGGCCCGAGACTTTCAGAGGATGCCCACCCAAGTCATCGCAGTCAGCAGGGCATAGCAGTCAGCAGGCTGCCTCCACCTCAGATGTGGATGTCAGGTCTGCACCTAGACGTAGGCAAAGAAAGATTAAGACATTTTGAAGGCAGACAGATGGCATGGGTATACAACTATTGTACATAGGTTTGGCACTTGGAAATATATATTCACTGGCACTGTTTGGAAATTTCCTGGATTCCATCTTGCGACTAGTTGCTTCAGTGGATGCGAGCATTTAAACTTATGGAATTTGGGCCCTCATCAGAGTTTGATAATGAACTCCCATGGATCCAGTTCCCTCACAATATCAGCATAGTGATTACTTAATAATCCCACATGTACATGATTAAGCACTGGCCATTGTTTCTGAGTTTGTGGCCTGGCCACATATACAAGACATTACGTGCAACGCACCATGATCCGACCTCTGAAAATGTAGGCTTTGCAACCAAAGTGCATCAGACTTCATTGAAGGATTGGGGCCTTAGACCATGACGTTAGAGAGAGTAGAATGGGCCAGTGTATTGAACTATACCAAGGATGGTGTGGCTATTCGTGTGAAGCATTAGCAGCTCTAATGCTTCACAGCGCTCTGCAGTCTCCATGGAAGTAAGATGTTTACCTTCACTGGAGAGTCACAATGATGGATCACTGTCCTGCACTAATATTAAAGTCATCTAGGACTGAGACTTCTAGGAGTCTCGGCAATTAGACAGTCCAGAATGGCTACTATTCAGCAATCCATAGTGCAGGTTAGGCACTCTCAGTCAGTGGACTTCAAAGTAGCCTCAAAACTTTTTGACATGATAACGATGTCAAGGGACATGAGTTTACTGAGATTGAAATATATGGAACAGTGTAAAGTTGCAGTATATGGCCGGGATTCTCCCCAAAAAAGTCTAAGTTCCCAACATGCGGGAAAACCGGAGTAATTCCTGCCTTTTTTTTTAGCGTATTTACCAGAGCGAATCTCCGACACACTGAGCACTGCAGAGTTCCTCAGTGGGATTCACTCTGGAAAGTAGGGGATGGGGCATTTTCCTACCTGAGCATAGTGCTAAGCGGGCCACTGCGCATGCGCTGATCTGTCAGAGTGGAGATCAGGGCATGTGCAGTGGCCCCACATTGCTGGCCACCCAATTGCTGGCCTTCCCAATTGCTGGCCAGCCACGCAACTTGCTTGATCACTGGCTTTCCGACCCTCGACCACTGGCCTCCCGGACCTCCCTGAGCCAGCCTCAAAGTCCCCCCGCAGCACCCCCCCCCCCCCCGCCACTCACCGGCAGCCCTGACCCACCCGGCCCACCCCGATGACCAGCCCCAATAACCCTCACTCCCTCCACCCCACCGATTCTCTTGCAGAGTGGTAGCTGGTCCCCCCCCCCAACCAATCACCCTCCCATAGGTCCTGCCTTCCCTGGCCCCACTCCCTTGGCATTGCTGGGTGCCCAGTGGGCAGTGCCAAGGTGCCTGGTGGACAGTGCCAGTTTGCCCCTTGGGCAGTTCCAGGGTGCCAGGCTGGCACTGCGCAAGGGATAACCTCTTACCCTCAACCTTCCTGGGGGGCCTCAATGGCCTCTGTTCCCTCCAGCGGGATGGGGTGCCTGTTCTCCGTTAGTGGGGAGCAGTTGTAAACACCGCTGGAGGGAACCACTCCAGCAGTGGGGGAGACACTAGCAGACCTGGACAAGTAAAGTTTCTATGGACAACCTAAGGTGTAATGAATGGCCGTGCCACTCATTTTCTACTGACTGCAGAATCCTAGATCATTGTAATATAAGAATGCAAGAGAATCTGGAGAGAAAACTCAGCTGTGCATCTGGAGAGGTATACGCCAGCTTTCTCACTGAAATTAACACTTGGAAAAATAACGGAACATTCCACCCACTGTATGTTAAACTGGTGTGCGGTGTATTCATTTGATTATAACATAGCAGTAGTCAGTATCAAAGCTCCTCACCATGCACCAACATTAGTTTAGTGGTGAAGGGGATAAACTTGTGATGGAGATGGACATAATTGGGAGGGAAGTTGTAACTGGGGGGTTGGGGGGTGCAGGGGAACCAGTTGGGAGGAAAAATGGGAACAAATTGGGGCTTGTATCAATCTCCAGCACCAACCTCTACCACATTCAGTTAATTACCATTTAAAGATGTTACCTTCTAGGTGGTCACCACAATCGATCTTTTAAGGATTACAGGTTAGGCTGCCTGTGGACCATGTTCACCTGAACGCCTGGCATCAGCTAGAATTATGGCTGCCCAAATGCAAAGAATCTAATGTCTGTGTCAGGAATGAATCCTAGTCACCCCTTTTTCTGCCTTCACCAATATGGCAGATTGCATGGACGAATGCCCATAAGACCATAAGACATAGGAGCAGAATTAGGCCACTTGGCCCATCGAGTCTGCTCTGCCATTCAATCATGGCTGATATTTTTCTCATCCCCATTCTCCTGCCTTTTCCCCTTAACCCCTGATCCCCTTAATAATCAAGAACCTAGCTATCTCTGTCTTAAAGGTACTCAATGACCTGACCTCCACAGCCTTCTGCGGTAAAGAGTTCCACAGATGCCCATTTTGCTTCTGAATTTCTGGGCCCCTGTTCCCTCTGAACGCTACCATCTGGCCAGTCCATTAGGCAGTTTGAACATTCCAGCATCATTTCAAATTTGTGCAGTATTTAGAAGAATGTCTTCCCTGCCACAATCATTCAGTTGACAAATATCCTATGGCTCTGACTTTGACTCCATAATTCTCGTATTTTTGGCACAATGATTCACTGGCAACTCAACATCTCCAGCTATGGATCTAAATATTTATACGTTTGGAAAACCCAACGTCTGCTGGTTCATTCCAAAAGAATAAATATATTAGCATGTGCAAGGCAGATGAGTGCATTTCCAATTGTTGTAGCCATTCTTAGAATCCATTAGAAATTTGCATAGATATGTGGTAATATGAAGGTTGGCATAAAATGAACTACTGCATTGCTGAACTCCTGTCCTACACTTATATAGATGAATGTTAAAGTTATGTTGACAGACTGATAAATTACCAGCTAACTTCTGTATCACATTACCATATGTGGGATGATCTCTGTGTAGTGAAAAAATAACTGCATTTGTAAAGAATGTGTTTACGATTTTACACTGTTTACAGGAAGTTTCTTCCTCCTACTAAGCAGATATAGTAAGCAAGGAATTTCCCTAAGCCCTGACTGATTAACAAAGTTACCAGTCACTGAGCCAGTCAGTTTGTTAGCACTGGGAACTAAGAATTTGTACAGTCTGGGTCCCTTGTTACTTACTTCTACTCCAACCTGAACATAGATGTTATTGCATTGGAATGGACCCTCCTCTGCTTTTAGTGCAAGGATTGCATACACTTACAGTTTGGAGAGGCCACTATCCTGCCATTAGCATTAGAAATACTAACAAGCTGAGGTTAGGGAAGCACCAAGTCTGTTGCATTAGTTGCTGGAGTTAGGTAAGAGAAGGCAGAGATAATAGCTGGCAATGGAGAGAGGAAATTGGGTTGTTGGAAGCTGTGAGGGAATGAGGCAGAAGCTGAAAGTACTTCGACGGAGAAGAGAGAAGCAACTGTCAGTGCACTTTGGGCAAAGGTAACTGATGTCATTAATAAATTAGAGTAGAATGTCAGCTTGAACTAGGAGATGTTCCTACTGCCAGCTTAAATTGGAGTGGTGGAGGTTGGGGGTGTGGGGGGTGGTGGGGGGGGACGCGATGAGGAAGAATGTCAGCTTGAACTGGAGGAGTGAAAAACTAATTGAAGATGGCACTTTGAATTAAGGGAGGTATACCGATATTACAGGAAAGTTGGAGGAGTTGTATTTGTGCAATTGCTTACTGAGCTGCAGAGTGGGGCGGGGTACATTTACAGTGAAATGAGTTAAGTGTAAGAGAATGATCATTAAGTTAACTTTTCAATATGTGACAGGGCGGTTGATTTTATAAAATTAAAATATCACCTTAGAATTGACCATAGAATCCCTACAGTGCAGAAGGAGGCCATTTGTCCGTCAAGCCTGCACCAACAACAATCCCTCACAAGTTCTATCCCTGTAACCCCACATATTTACTCTTCACTCCCCCTGACATTAAAGGTCAATTCACCAAATCCAATTCACCCAAGCTGCAAATCTTTGGACTGTGAATGGAAACACAGTAAGGAGTCGAACAACACCAGGCTAAAGTCCAACAGGTTTATTTGGTAGCAAACACCACGAGCTTTCGGAGCGCTGCTCCTTCGTCAGATGGAGTGGAAATCTGCGCTCAAACAGGGCACAGAGACACAAAATCAAGTTACAGAGTACTGATTAGAATGTGAATTTCTACAGCCAACCAGGTCTTAAAGATACAGACAATGTGAGTGGAGGGAGCATTAAGCACAGGTTAAAGAGATGTGTATTGTCTCCAGACAGAACAGCCAGTGAGATTCTGCAAGTCCAGCAGGCAAGCTGTGGGGGTTACTGATAGTGTGACATAAACCCAACATCCCAGTTTTGGGCCATCCTCATGTGTGCGGAACTTGGCTATCAGTTTCTGCTCAGCGACTCTGCGTTGTCGTGTGTCGTGAAGGCCGCCTTGGAGAACACTTACCCGAAGATCAGAGGCTGAATGCCTGTGACCGCTGAAGTGCTCCCCCACAGGAAGAGAACAGTCTTGCCTGGTGATTGTCGAGAGGTGTTCATTCATCCATTGTCGTAGCGTCTGCATGGTTCCCCCAATGTACCATGCCTCGGGACATCCTTTCCCGCAGCGTATCAGGTAGACAACGTTGGCCGAGTTGCAAGAGTAGGTACCGTGTACCTGGTAGATGGTGTTCTCACGTGAGATGATGGTATCCGTGTCGATGATCCGGCACATCTTGCAGAGGTTGCTGTGGCAGGGTTGTGTGGTGTCATGGTCACTGTTCTCCTGAAGGCTGGGTAGTTTGCTGCGGACAATGGTCTGTTTGAAGTTGTGCGGTTGTTTGAAGGCAAGAAGTGGGGGTGTGGGGATGGCCTTGGCGAGATGTTCGTCTTCATCAATGACATGTTGAAGGCTCTGGAGGAGATGCCGTAGCTTCTCCACTCCGGGGAAGTACTGGACAACGAAGGGTACTCTGTCCACCGTGTCCCGTGTTTGTCTTCTGAGGAGGTCGGTGCGGTTTTTCGCTGTGGCGCGTCGGAACTGTCGATCGATGAGTCGAGCGCCATATCCTGTTCTTATGAGGGCATCTTTCAGCGTCTGGAGGTGTCTGTAGTGATCCTCCTCATCCGAGCAGATCCTGTGTTTACGGAGGGCTTGTCCGTAGGGGATGGCTTCTTTAACGTGTTTAGGGTGGAAACTGGAGAAGTGGAGCATCATGAGGTTATCCGTGGGCTTGAGGTATAGTGAGGTGCTGAGGTGACCGTCCTTAATGGAGATGCGTGTGTCCAAGAATGCAACTGATTCCAGAGTAGTCCATGGTGAGTCTGATGGTGGGATGGAACTTGTTGATGTCATCATATAGTTGTTTCAGTGATTGGTCGCCATGAATCCAAAGGAACAAAATGTAATCGATGTATCTAGTGTATAGCATCGGTTGAAGGTCCTGTGCGATGAAGAAGTCTTGTTCGAACCTGTGCATGAAGATGTTGGCATATTGAGGTGCGAATTTGGTCTCCATGGCTGTTCCATGTGTCTGGATGAAGAACTGGTTGTTGAAGGTGAAGACATTGTGGTCCAGGATGAAGCAGATGAGTTGTAAAATTGCATCTGGAAACTGGCAGTTGGCGGCGTTGAGTACTGAGGCAGTTGCAGAAATGCCATCATCGTGGGGAATGCTAGTGTAGAGTGCCGAGACATCCATTGTGACGAGGAGTGCTCCTGATTCAACTGCTCCATGTGTGCTGAGTTTCTGTAGGAAGTCCGTAGTGTCGCGACAAAAGCTGGGGGTTCTTTGTACAATGGGTTCTTTGTACAATGTCTGCTGAGTTGTACAACTTTGTACAACTCAGTTCAACGACCTTCAACCGATGCTATACACTACATACATCGATGACATTTTCTTCCTTTGGACTCATGGCAACCAATCACTGAAACAACTATATGATGACATCAACAAGTTCCATCCCACCATCAGACTCACCATGGACTACTCTCTGGAATCGGTTGCATTCTTGGACACACGCATCTCCATTTCGACGCGCCACAGCGAAAAACCGCACCAACCTCCTCAGAAGACAAAGACGGGACAAGGTGGACAGAGTACCCTTCGTCGTCCAGTACTTCCCCGGAGCGGAGAAGCTACGGCATCTCCTCCGGAGCCTTCAACATGTCATTGATGAAGACGAACATCTCGCCAAGGCCATCCCCACACCCCCACTTCTTGCCTTCAAACAACCGCACAACCTCAAACAGACCATTGTCCGCAGCAAACTACCCAGCCTTCAGGAGAACAGTGACCACGACACCACACAACCCTGCCACAGCAACCTCTGCAAGACATGCCGGATCATCGACACGGATGCCATCATCTCACGTGAGAACACCATCTACCAGGTACACGGTACCTACTCTTGCAGCTCGGCCAACGTTGTCTACCTGATACGCTGCGGGAAAGGATGTCCCGAGGCATGGTACATTGGGGAAACCATGCAGACGCTACGACAACGGATGAATGAACACCTCTCGACAATCACCAGGCAAGACTGTTCTCTTCCTATGGGGGAGCACTTCAGCGGTCACGGGCATTCAGCCTCTGATCTTCGGGTAAGCGTTCTCCAAGGCGGCCTTCACGACACACGACAGTGCAGAGTCGCTGAGCAGAAACTGATAGCCAAGTTCCGCACACATGAGGACGGCCTAAACCGGGATGTTGGATTTATGTCACACTATCAGTAACCCCCACAGCTTGCCTGCTGGACTTGCAGAATCTCACTGGCTGTCCTGTCTGGAGACAATACACATCTCTTTAACCTGTGCTTAATGCTCCCTCCACTCACATTGTCTGTACCTTTAAGACCTGGTTGGCTGTAGAAATTCGCATTCTAATCAGTATTCTGTAACTTGATTTTGTGTCTCTGTGCCCTGTTTGAGAGCAGATTTCCACTCCATCTGACGAAGGAGCAACGCTCCGAAAGCTAGTGGTGTTTGCTACCAAATAAACCTGTTGGTCTTTAACCTGGTGTTGTTAAACTCCTTACTGTGTTTACCCCAGTCCAACGCCGGCATTTCCACAACTGTGAATGGAAGCCAGAGCACCCAGAGGAGACCGACATGAGAAGAATGTACAAACACCACACAAAAAGTCACCCATGGCTAGAATTGAACATGGGTCCCTGGCACTGTGAGGCAGCAGTGCTAACTTTAATTTCCCTATTGATAGATTTAAAATTTATAACTCTGAGCTGTATCAGTACTTAAACTGAATCAGAATATGCCAGTTTTAAAACAAAATTTCAACTTTTCTAGGAATATATATCCTTGGGTGAATCTTGAAATATGCCACCAATTTTGTGGACTGTGCACTTTATTATCTCAGGTCAATCATTTTGAAGTGCTTATCACTCTCTAAATGGTTGCTTTAAGCACAATTCAATGCAGGAAGTGGTTGGCATTGCCTTGTTATAAACTGTTTCACCTCGATGCATTTCTGAGAAAAACTGTACCATAGTAAGTGCCACTATTTAAGGCTGTTCAGCAGGAATAAGATAAATCAAAGGTAACTTCATAAGTCATTGCAAAAGTTAGCAAATTGCCTCACGTGAATGAATGATCTATTGCTTGCTTGAAATGTAGTAAAGATGGACTTTAAAACCACAGTCAATTTTAATTTGACTAACTTGCAGGGGAAAAAAACAATGTTAGATCTCAAAGCTTTGATTGCAGTTGCAATAAATTAATTGAATATAGTTTTTACAATTTGACTTTTCCATCTCTTAATTTGTAAAAATGCTCTCTCTCCATCCTTCAAAGCGAAGAGTACAGCCTGTTGCAAGAGCTTATGCATGGAGTCTTTGATGGGGATGTTGCGCTATAACTACCACACAGTTCTAGATGACCAGGAAACTCTCCCACCTGCCATAGGGGTATCAGAAGGATTTACAGGTTGACAATCAACCGCTTGGCCACACCACAAATGCACCTTCCATGGCCATCAAGTCCTGGAGTTGGACTTAAACCCAGAGCTTTTGATTCAGAGGTAGGAACATTACCCACTGGGCACAAGTCTCCCATTTTGAGACTAAGAGCAATGGCAGGTAGCTCCACCAGCAACTGTCCCGCTGGCCAGAATGGCAGGTTCCCACATCAGATTCAGAATTTGGAACCTCATTAATTACGCACAGGTGTGTTCCACTCTGACTCTCCTGGGGGGCCTCCAGTTGATTCATCCGCCCGCCCTCAGCTGACAGCTTTGAAGATGCCGGCACCATATTTACATACTAGTCCAAAGCACGCTCATATCACTCTCTCCAGCTCACCTGGCTTCATCAGATCATGCAGGATGTCAGCAACCCAGAAGGAAAAGGCTAGCAGCCACAAGGAGAAGTACGTTCCTCAATTCAATCATCCTCCCCCTGAGCCCATCACTTGTGAGGTGTCTGTGCCCCAATTGAACCTCTACCCACTGCATCTGGAGTCTTTGTGCATCCCCTTCCAGTAAATGGTCTCCCTTGACAAAGTGGCGAACAATGCATCAGGAGAAACGCAGCACTATGGCAATGTTGCACACGCTTCAAAGTCTCTGGCAAACTGTGCATATCAGCCTTTATCAGTAGGGTTTGACGCCGACGTGACTTCTTGCTGATGTGACACAAGATTGAAAAGCCTAACTGATGGGTAGCTATTTTAATAAACATTCATGAGATATAAATTAATGCAAATGGAGCTTGTGCACCTGCCAGTGGGGTGACTGACCTACTACTTATCCACCATTAGGAGAATTGCAACATAATTTTACATCAGTGGGTTTCTGGCTTTGTGGCTCCTGCCAGATTCATCACACCTGCCTGCCATCAATCTCTCCCATTATGACAGACCCATTGCCCATCAACTCATGGATGTTCCTGTAGAAACTGAACATTCTCAATACGGTGGGAAAGGGTGGCACAGAGGTTAGCATTGCTGCCTCACAGCTCCAGGGACCTACCTTCAATTCCTGCATCGGGTGACTGTCTGTATGGAGTTAGCACGTTCCCGTCATCTGCATGCATTTTCTCTGGGTGCTCTGGTTTCCTCCCACAGTCCAAAGATGTGCAGGTTAGGTGGATTAGCCATGCTAAATTGTCTCTTAGTGTCGGGGGGATTAGCAATATGTTGTGTTATGGAGTAGGGCCTGGATGGGATTGTTGTCAGTGCCGGTTCAATGGGCCAAAAGACCTGCTTCTGCACTGTAGGGTCTAGATAGAGTGGACGTGGGGAAGTTGTTTCCATTAGTAGGAGAGACTAGGATTCGCGGGCACAGCCTCAGAATAAAGGGACGACCCGCTAGAACCAAGATGAGGAATTTCTTCAGCCAGAGGGTGGTGAATCTTCAGCCAGAGGGTGGTGATGGGATGTACCCCAGGTTACTGTGGGAGGCGAGGGAAGAGATTGCAGAGCCTCTGGCGATGATCTTTGCGTCGTCAATGGAGACGGGGGAGGTGCCGGAGGATTGGAGGATTGCGGATGTGGTTCCTATTTTCAAGAAGGGGAATAGGGATAGCCCAGGAAATTACCGACCGGTGAGTCTAACCTCAGTGGTTGGTAAGCTGATGGAGAAGATCCTGAGGGACAAGATTTATGAGCATTTGGAGAGGTTTAGTATGCTTAAGAATACTCAGCATGGCTTTGTCAAAGGCAGATCGTGCCTTACGAGCCTGGTGGTGTTCTTCGAAAATGTGACTAAACACATTGACGAAGGGAAAGCGGTAGATGTGGTTTATATGGATTTTAGCAAGGCATTCGATAAGGTCCCCCATGCAAGGCTTCTAGAAAAAGTGAGAGGGCATGGGATCCAAGGGGCTGCTGCCCGGTGGATCCAGAACTGGCTTGCCCAAAGAAGGCAGAGAGTGTGTATAGATGGGTCTTTTTCTAAATGGAGGTCGGTCACCAGTGGTGTGCCCCAGGGATCTGTTCTGGGACCCTTGCTGTTTGTCATTTTCATAAATGACCTGGATGAGGAAGTGGAGGGATGGGTTGGTAAGTTTGCCGACGACACGAAGGTTGGTGGGGTTGTGGATAATCTGGAGAGATGTCAGAAGTTACAGAGGGACATAGATAGGATGCAAGACTGGGCGGAGAAGTGGCAGATGGACTTCAACCCAGATAAATGCGTAGTGGTCCATTTTGGCAGGTCAAATGGGATGAAGGAGTACAATATTAAGGGAAAGACTCTTATTACTGTAGAGGATCAGAAGGACCTTGGGGTCCGGGTCCATAGGACTCTAAAATCGGCCCCGCAGGTGGTTAAGAAGGCATATGGTGTGGTGGCCTTTATCAATCGAGGGATTGAGTTTAGGAGTCCGGGGATAATGATGCAGCTATATAAGACCCTCGTCAGACCCCACTTGGAGTACTGTGCTCAGTTCTGGTCACCTCATTACAGGAAGGATGTGGAAAAGATTGAAAGGGTGCAGAGGAGATTTACAAGGATGTTGCCTGGATTGAGTGGCATGCCTTATGAGGATAGGCTGAGGGAGCTCGGTCTTTTCTCCTTGGAGAGACATAGGATGAGAGGAAACCCAATAGAGGTATATAAGATGTTGAGAGGCGTAGATCGGGTGGACTCTCAGAGGCTTTTTCCCAGGGTGGAAATGGCTGCTGCGAGAGGACACAGGTTTAAGGTGCTGGGGGGTAGGTACAGGGGAGATGTTAGGGGGAAGTTTTTCACACAGAGGGTGGTGGGCGAGTGGAATCGGCTGCCGTCAGTAGTGGTGGAGACAAACTCAATAGGGTCTTTTAAGAGACTCCTGGATGAGTACATGGGACCTAATAGGATGGAGGGTTATAGGTAGGCCTGAAAGGTAGGGATATGTTCGGCACAACTTGTGGGGCTGAAGGGCCTGTTTTGTGCTGTAGTTTTTCTATGTTTCTATGTTTCTAATCTGTGGAATCCATTGCAACAGAAAGCTGTGGAGGCCAGGTCATTGAGTGTATTTAAGACAGAGATTGATATGTTCTTGATTGATAAAGGGATCAAAGGTTCCGGGGAAAAGGCAGGATGGACTAATTCTGCTCCTGTATTTTATGGTCTTTTCTGTTATAAATCTGAAAACTTAGAAGTGTTCTTCATTCAGAATATTTTTAAAGCGCAAGGAAAACTTATTTACATTCAAAATCACACATTGTGTGCAACACGTTCATATTTTTTGGCATTGACTAAATTTAGCTTTTTGGTGAAACAATAAGTCCTGCCATGTATATTCTACGGTCTAAACTTGGCCACAAAGACAGCAGTGAGAGGATATCTGCCATATAGATTAAGTAGACCTCATACCAAGATAAACTGTCACTGTAATAACTACTTGTTTGGTATGTGGCAACCTACTGTGCATTAGATCAGACAAGAGCTCCAATGCTTTGGGCATAGCTGCCAGTGAGGACATCTCTGATGGTAGCATGTTGAATTTCACAGGGTAACACAATAGTTACACAATCTAGGACAGATGAAAGTCTGTTGACCTTTCGCACAATCATACAAATATTATCCCATATTGTATCCTAATCTTTGGGCTGACAGGCAGTTTTGTAGAAGTAATGTGTAGACTCCATAAAACTTAAATTTAAGTGTTTTGATCCCAAATTAAAATGTACTGGGTCAAACATTAGCTCCATCAGCGAAGCTACATTGCCAAAACTTGTGCTGCAATCTTGTCCGTTAAAGCCCCCAGCTCTGCTCCCACCCCACCCCCTACCACCCCAGAGCATGTGGGGTCAGGGGAGGGCAGCAAATCTTGCAGGGAGCCGTTAGATGCCTGTGCCTTTGGGAACACGTACCTTACTTTACAAGCTGGAAACTTTCTCATTTTCAGGTTGAATTTCTGTGTTTTCCCCCAACCAGATAAAAATTTCTGCAGGCTGAAATCATTTCCACCCCACTCCCAATTTATGGGGCCATTTCCATTCTTCAATGGTGAATTTGGTGGTGGGCGGGCATTTAATCAGTAGAAGGGTGGAGATTGGGGGACCTGCCACTTCCTGCCTCCACCCCGATTAAGTCCAGGTGAGAAGTCTGGCAACTAATTCCCATTTAAGGTCCTCATTTCACCACCATTGGTATTAACCTAGAGGCAGGTGGGGACACCCCATGGGGAAGCACAACAAGCAAACCCTGGCATATTTGCTTTCAGGTTCCCGGGGAGGGTCCCATGTTCAAAGGCATTTAGCACCTGATTGAGGAACCTGGCATTATTGGTCAGCAATTCTCGGTGAGCAGAACTTCTGCTTCTGGTGTTGTTGATCCCAGGGGAAGTCGACCACTGGTTTGTTATGTGCCTGGGTGGCAAAAGATGCAGTAGACCTTCCTGAAAAGAGGTAATGAAGGGGCCTTGCTGGCTTTCCAGCCAGTGGTCAAGGCCCCCATTGCCTCCACAAGATTCTGCTCCTGTTGCGATCTCGGCAAAGTTTGTATCTGTCCCAGAGTTATGACAGGTGTCTGCCATGTTGTCTGAACAATCTCAGCCTCAGAGTATTTGACAGTGACAATTCCCATCCTAGTCATCAGAAAGTGGAGCCCTGATTTTAAACTAACCCAGCATCCAGATAGGAAAGTGGTTAAAATGTAAAAACTGACAACGGTATGATCTCAGCAAAATCAAATCAAATCATTTTTAACGAGCTAATTCAGGCTTCAAACAAACCTGCCAGAAAGAGCAAATGTCTCATGAATGAATTCAAATTGGGCCTCATTTTTATCCTGATAGGATTTTTTACTGAGTGAGTTAGAATTTTATGATCTATGATTCTCTGACAATTCCCTTCCCAACTAACAGGAAACTCACAGAGTAAAAGCCAATCGGCTTGGCCTCATCAATAGATTAATACAACTGAAGGCTCAATTTAAAAGTCCAGTCACTTGCTTAGATCATGTGTGTTAATTGTATATCAAATGTGCTTAATTATATGCAGGTGAAGGGCATTAATTGAGGTTTCACTTAAGGACAAATGTAGAGACAGTCACCG
This sequence comes from Mustelus asterias, assembly GCF_964213995.1. NCBI lineage: Eukaryota > Metazoa > Chordata > Chondrichthyes > Carcharhiniformes > Triakidae > Mustelus > Mustelus asterias. The sequence continues at coordinate 113,172,034 of NC_135806.1, forward strand.
AAACCATGGTGTGGTTGGGCTAGGAGGTGTGTGCTTGAAATGTTTCACTCAGTAAATAAATGTAAGACTGATTAAAAATTGGCTCCATATCATCCTTCACTGACTGCCTTTCCAGAATAGAGCAATGAGTCTGTATGCCATTGTGACTATTGTAATGCCAAGCATCCAGTTTGCTTCTTATCAATTTTTGTCTCCCTCACCAAACCTCATTAATAACTCACTGCTTATCACAGATGCTGTTTTGGCTTCACTTAATTGGTTGATCAGTTGGAGGAAGAGGAGCAGTAACAGTAGTAGCCTGAAGAACAAGGAAAAGCCAGAACTAGGCCATAGTAGACAATCTATAGGCCAATAGTTACTCACTTGAATACTCAAGATTGCAAGGAGTAGGAGGCACTTGAGTCCTTTGAGCTAGCTGCACTACTCAATAATATTATGAGCGATCAGTCTCAGCTATACTAATGCCCTTTAAGGAAGGACATCAGCCATGATCACTTGAACTGGGCCTAGATTTAAATCCAGACCCACTGCCTTCTGAAATAGGCTAGCAAAACATTCAATTGTATCAAACCACAACGGGAAAGTCAAAAAAGAACAGAACTGGATGGATCAACTGGCACTGACCTAAGCATAGGAAACAGCATACACCTGGCCTATTGCTCCTGCAAAAATCTCCTTCTATGCCGCTCTGGGGATTAGTACCAGGATTGGGGAACTGTCCCAATGACTAATCAAGCAATAGCCCAACAGTCATATCCACTGAATCATGTCTTGAAACCAATGCCCAGACACTTGCACCACCATTTCTGGATGTGTTCTTCCCTACCGGCAAGAGAGAAGCAGATTCACAATCAGGAAGACGTAGCTCTGGGAGTCCTCAAGATTGATACTGGACCCCATGAGGTCTCATGGCATCAAGACAAACATGGTAAGGAAATCCCCTGCTGACGATCACCTCCAAGTGTCCCCCTACTCCCATCTTCAGCTGATGAATCAGTGCTTTTCCATGTTGAACACCACAGAAGAAATTCTAAGGGTGGCAAGGACCCAAATTATACTTGGGGTGGGTGAGGTTCAATGCCCATCACCAAGAGTAACTCAGTAGCACTATTACACGGTAGCACAGTGGTTAGCACTGCTGCTTCACAGCTCCAGGGACCTGGGTTCGATTCCCGGCTTGGGTCACTGTCTGTGTGGAGTTTGCACATTCTCCTCGTGTCTGCGTGGGTTTCCTCCAGGTGCTCCGGTTTCCTCCCACAGTCCAAAGATGTGCGGGTTAGGTTGATTGGCCATTCTAAATTGCCCCTTAGTGTCCCGGGATGCATAGGTTAGAGGGGTTAGTGGGTAAATATGTAGGGATATGGGGGTAGGGCCTTGGTGGGATTGTGGTCGGTGCAGACTCGATAGGCCGAATGGCTTCTTTCTGCGCTGTAGGGATTCTATGATTACTAACTGATCTAGCCACATCCTGAATGTCAGACTGGACCTTTTTTGCAAGCAATCAAGTTTTATTTAATCATAGAATTCCAGCCACATGAACCCACAATTATCATAGAAATCATAGAAACCCTACAGTACAGAAAGAGGCCATTCGGCCCATCGAGTCTGCACCGACCACAATTAATGACGTTAATTGTGCTAGTTTTGCCATACTGCTGCCCAATTTTTCCATCTTCTTCAGCACTTCATAGCCCTCTACAAACTTACCAAATACAACATTGTTTCCATCCAACCATGGAGATTCTGCAGTGCAAATAAAGAACTGGGATTCATTTGTATTTAGCCCAACATTGACCATAGACAAGGTACGAGGTCCAATGTGCTTCAGCTGGAATTTGTCATCCTGAAACTTTTCACTGTAAATGGACTTCCCATCAGTGACAGGCACGGAAGTATGGCGCAAAGGGGATTTTCACAGTAACTTCATTGCAGTGTTAATATATGTCTACTTGTGACACTGATAAATAAACTTTAAACTTTAAAGAATGCTTTGTGAAGTCACCACCCTGGCACATGATTCTGTGGAATATTGAGCACTTGTAACTAAATCCCTTCTCACCAGTGCACAATGCACAGAAATTTTCTGTAGTCTTTGGGACCACATCAGGCCTGAGATCAATAACGATGCGGCCTAGCGTGTTGCCCCAGGAGGCGATGTCCATGTAAACTTGGGGATTTGCACTGTTGGCCCTGGTGCTGCGAGAGTCCCACTCACTCCGACTCGGGGGGTGGGGGCCTGGATAGGTAGTAAAGTAAAGTTTATTTATTAGTCACAAGTAGGCTTACATTAACACTGCAATTAAGTTACTGTGAAAATCCCCTAGTTGCCACACTCCGGTGCCTGTTTGGGTACACTGAGGGAGAATTTAGCATAGCCTATGCACCTAACCAGTACGTCTTTTACACTGTGGGAGGAAACCGGAGCACCCGGAGGAAACCCATACAGACACGAGGAGAATGTGCAAACTCTGCACAGACAGTGACCCAGCCAGGACTTGAACCCAGGTCCCTGGCGCTGTGAGGCAGCAGTGCTAACCACTGTGCCACCGAGTAAGTGAACAAAGAAGAGGGGAAAAATAGCTGCTTGACCTCATCCTCACCAATCTACCGATCACAGATGTATCTGTCCATGACAGTATTGGTAGAAGTGACCATCACAGAGTCCTTGTGCAGAGCAAGCTTTGTCTTCACAATGCGGATATTGTCCATTGTGATATATGGCACTACCATCGCTAAATGTGAAAAATTCAGAACAGATCTAACAGCTCAAAACTCAGCATCCATGAGGTGCTTGGGCCATCAGCAGCTGCGGAATTGTATTCAACCACAATCTGTAATCTCATGGCCAAACATATTCCTCGTTCTATGGCTCATATTTTCATCACAACAGCGAGCCTCTCTGTCATGGTGAAATGGCAAAAGTGGCCAAAAATCATAATTTGTGCACCCAAATATGGCACTTCCCATTTTAACAAGAGTTAGTAATAGGGGCAATGCATGTTTCATGCATGCTCACTTTAGAGGCAGATGGTCATTTGTCTCCACTGAAGTGGGATTTTCAAGTGTGAAACCCGAAATGTGCCGATCTGACCTGGCAAGAGCAGGTCTGAACTTTGCTGATTTGTTTAAGTAGCCAGAATGCCCCTTTGGAGAGGTAAGATAGCCCTTTGGATCTGGGCTGAGGACACTTCGGTAGAAGTATGGTGCCCTTTGGGTAGGCCAGTTGCTCTTTGCAATTGTTTTAAAAAAGTATAAAAACTGCTTAAGCTCATTACCATCAAGCTCATTGGAACTGTCAAGAGATCTCTCAAATAGACCTGTCAAAGGGAGCCACCAAAACTGCCAAAGCATTTAAAAGTCCTGCCCTTCAAATGTTTGAAGAAAATAGCTGGAGTGTTTAAAAATAGATTGCTTGCTATTTCACTCTGTCTGTTGACATAAGCCTGAGGTTTTCCATTGCTGGGTTGGTCCTCCATGATTAATTTCACAACCATCCATTATCATAGTAGGTTGCTTGCCATTTTATAGTTTGGCTGAGAGCTACAAATGGTTACAGATTCTTTCACGTGCGTCTCTGAGCTCCAATGTTTGTTATGAGAGTTTGAGCACTTTAATTAAATGTTTATTTAGTTGGAGGAATGCAAATACAGTAAATGGTGTTTATGAATAAGAGTGTTTTCAATATAGTGAAGTCTGCAACAGACACTTGGAACTTAATTTTATTGAATTTTTAAATCTCATCTTTGCATGGGTCCTGTAGTCTGCCCATGGTGGATACGAAGTGAGCTGGCATAGTAGCTGTAACGAGAAAGAGAGGTGTGTGGGGTGCATGGATTGGCATGAGTTGGTACTAAGTTTGCATTGGGTGTTTTGATCCCAGCTGATGTTACTACTGGACAGCAAGGCCTGAATGGAACCCTGGCTCAATAGACCATAACCTTTTTTTTGTTTGGAGACGTGGATGAACAAAGTCACAGGGCTGCCAGTTAACTTTGAACACAAGAATAAAACATTTATTAGACATTTAAAGATTGACTATAATACAATATTCCTTCTCCCCACCCATATCTTCATAGATGTGCACAGATTTTTAAAGATAACACAGTTACAAGTTATATCTTATACTACAATGTTCTCAGTAAATACACAGTCCTTGTAACCCAACATACCAACTGTGATCAGACACCACCACTCTGAAACCAAGTGGCAAACTTCACCCAATACAACTTCTATGGATTTCTCATCAAATCTCCTCAGATGCTTATCACACTGTGAACCAACTGATCTCACTGGAACTGTGATCTCTACACAAGTGTTTCCATACTCCACTCTTGAAGAAACATGCCTTGGAATCTTCTTCCAAACACTGCTTTCTCTTGGGTGCCTTGGAGGATCCACTTTCAGGATTTCAATCTCTCCTTTCAGTATTCCTCTGCCTTGGATTGCCATATACATTTAAGCCTCTACACAATCTCTCAGATATCCAGCCAAGCCAACAGAACACTACTGCTTCACAGGCAGTACTAAGGTCATCACCCTTAGGATTACTTCAAATTTCTGGCTTCTCGCTCGCTGACCTCACCAGGTCTGCACATTTCAGTTCTGTATTTAACTGGGAGCCTCTCTCTGCTTCTTTCTTTAACTCCAGTGAACAGTACCATGTTCAGATTTCAGTTCCTTTTCTTTTTGACCTCACTCTTGCTGGGGCTTCTCTTTTCATCCCCTGATTTCCAGAACTATCTGTTCTTTAGCTTCTGGGACTTCTGCCCTGCCTGGATATGAGGGTAAGAAGTCTCACAACACCAGGTTAAAGTCCAACAGATTTATTTGGTAGCAAATACCATAAGCTTTCGGAGCACTGCTCCTTCGTCAGATGGAGTGGAAATGTGCTCTCAAACAGTGCACAGACACAGAAATCAAGTTACAGAATACTAATTAGAATGCAAATCTCTACAGCCAGCCAGGTCTTAAAGGTACAGGCAATGTGGGTGGAGGGAGCATTCAACACAGGTTAAAGAGATGTGTATTGTCTCCAGACAGAACAGCTAGTGAGATTCTGCAAGACCAGGGGCAAGCTGTGGGGGTTACTGATAATGTGACATAAATCCAACATCCCGGTTTAGGCCGTCCTCATGTATGCGGAACTTGGCTATCAGTTTCTGCTCAGCGACTCTGCGCTGTCGTGTGTCGTGAAGGCCGCCTTGGAGAACGCTTACCTGAAGATCCAAGGCTGAATGCCCGTGACTGCTGAAGTGCTCCCCCACAGGAAGAGAACAGTCTTGCCTGGTGATTGTCGAGCGGTGTTCATTCATCCGTTGTCGTAGCGTCTGCATGGTTTCCCAATATACCATGCCTCGGGACATCCTTTCCTGCAGCGTATCAGGTAGACAACATTGGCCGAGTTGCAAGAGTAGGTACCGTGTACCTGGTAGATGGTGTTCTCACGTGAGATGATGGCATCCGTGTCGATGATCCGGCACGTCTTGCAGAGGTTGCTGTGGCAGGGTTGTGTGGTGTCGTGGTCACTGTTCTCCTGAAGGCTGGGTAGTTTGCTGCGGACAATGGTATGTTTGAGGTTGCGTGGTTGTTTGAAGGCAAGAAGTGGGGGTGTGGGGATGGCCTTGGCGAGATGTTCGTCTTCACCAATGACATGTTGAAGGCTCTGGAGAAGATGCCCGGAGCGGGGAAGCACTGTTTGAGAGCACATTTCCACTCCATCTGACGAACGAGCAGTGCTCCGAAAGCTTATGGTATTTGCTACCAAATAAATCTGTTGGACTTTAACCTGGTGTTGTGAGACTTCTTACTGTGTTTACCCCAGTCCAATGCTGGCATCTCCACATCATGGATATGAGGGGCCATGGGGTTGGTGGAGAGACATACCTTGGCATGGGTAGAATGACAAACCATGGAGGATGTGAGTGGGGGCATGAAGTGGCATAGGTTTGCACGAATGGGTCATAAGAGAGGGTGACGGAGAGTGTTGGAGGGATGTTTCATGGCATATTAATATTTTAAAAATTTGGACACAGTGCCGGGTCCACAACGCAGGCCTTCCATCCAACCTGCATCCACACCTGGCAGACTCCACACTTCCTCCTGGGTCATCCACCCTGGCTTCTATCCATACCATACCCCAGACCGAAATCCAATGTCTAGCAGTCATTTTTAAAAGTCGGGTTCACAGAGCAGGGAATTCTCCCATGTCTGTGCATCCAACCTGGGAACAAAAATGCAGGTCCACCGTTATCATCAAGCCAGAAGGTCAACAAAAAGTGCTGCAAATACTCAGCAGGTCTGGAAGCAGCTGTGGAGAGAGAAAAACAGACTTAATGTTCAGGGTTGAATATGACTCTTCTTCAGGACTCTGGCCCATTTGCAAATTTGCACAATACACAGCGAAAAGAGCCTGCAATCTCAAGTTATCCCAGAATGGTGAGTATGTCAAAATTTGAACAACAGGTTAAGCAAGCTGATGTATTCTGTTACTATGCAGTGGCATTTTCCACTAACAGGATGCTGCTGTCAGTCAAAAATACATTCTACCTATCACATAATTGACCAATATAATGTATGAACTTCAGTGCTGATGCAATGCCAGGTAGCATGTCCCACTGTTTGGCTGATTGAATCAAACAGCATGTTCATTTATTTGTTTATAATAGACAGAGTACAAAATGTACTCACCTGAAAACAAAGCATCCACTATTAGAAGTGATTCTGCAATTGGGCAGCACTTGCTGAACAATCCTGAATGCGCTAATAGATACACAAATAACAAATTTAAGATAATCAGTCAAGCTCATAATGTGGGTCATTTATGCTTGCTACAAGTGACATGAATTCATATTCAAGGGCCAATTCTCTACAAATAGAGGGTATATGTTCAAGTCTTGCACCTCTTTTGAATTACCTGGGAGAATGGTGAGCTTATAGCCCATTTTTGCTTTTTCCATGGCAATGTTTTGGCCACTCAGAGTTGACTTGCCAACCAATCAGCACCCTGGATAGTATAAATTGTTATGATTGTTTGGCATTTGGTGTTCTTGTGTTTGTCTTGGTGAGTGCAAGACAAAGAAAGTTTTGGCAACATGTATCTCTTTTCAGCAACATTCCAATTCCTGGTAGTTCAGTACACTCTTATTAATCATTTTTCTTGCCCAGTTAATTTTCCGCACACTTTGGAAACACCTTAACTCAACTGCCCTTTGTCTTTAAATCTTAGTGCTCTACACTCAGTTTTTAAATGCTGCTGATTACACATAACACTTGACGATCCTACTACTTATCACTAGAGTCATCTTACAGCTCCAAGACACTCCATCAGACTGTTAAGTTTGCAATTACCAAACCTTGTTTGTGTTCTTTGTTACTCCAGACATTTAATGTCATTTGACTACCCAAGGAAACAATTTAAACTATTGTCAATTTGGTCTATTCCCCTCTGGTTCACACTCAGGTCAATGTCACCAGATGGTGCAGAGGCGAATGATCTCACCAATTATGCCAAGATCACATCCACTGGTGACCTCCAGTCTTGTCCCTTCTAACATCTGCAAGGTCAGTGGCAGGTCAGCGGACTTGAATGAGCCCCACTCTGGAAAGCCTCCACACTCTGGAAAGTCCACTGGAATTTGCCCCTTAAAGTTATTTCAGATCTCCCTCGCAACCTTGTTTCCAAATAATTAAGTAATGAGGCAGTGCCCCCAGCAACCCTTTTAGTAAGGCGAGGAGAGGGTCACAGTTAAAAAAAATTTTTTTTAAATTATCTTCATTAACTGGGCTCTGAAAAACATTTCCATTTATATATTACTTTTCACAATCACTTGGGCTAGAATTTTACGTCTCATATGGGTCAGCACTGCGCACGGATAAGAACAAGGAATCACGCAAAGCGATATCGGGCTTGGGTCCCAATATCATCACTCAGTCATGCAATATTTCGGTTAGCGGGCATGTGTGAATTGTTAGGCATTCAGGTGTGAGTTTGCTGTCTTGAGATTTCAGACCTTTTCCTGTTTTCTTCTGAAATATTTTCTTTATTAGTCTTGTTCTGAGCGCTCTTTTACATTATCAACTCTGTTGGAACATTTCTTTCCATTGCATCCTTCAGTGCTCGGGGCAGTTCCATCTGCAATTCGGCCGATGGGTGTTCTGTACACCACTGGGGACACTTCCTCTGAGGAGGAAGAGAGGGGCGGAAGGGAGAGAAAGCCAGGTATCTAGAAGCAGCGTCACAGGGAGAGACCATGGGAGGGGAGGCGCAGGAACACGGGGTGCAAGGCCAGCAGGGAGAGTAAGGCTGATGTCACCACAGAAGATGCCACTATCCTGTTGCTAGACTGTACAGTCAGCGATTCAGCTACCTCAAGTAACTTGAGATCTAGTGCCACAGGAGGCACTGTCTCTCTCGGCACACCGTGACATAATTGTGCTATGTGATAGGGCCTGAAATCATTTCCAACTGTGTGAGTGGGCACCCCATGCCAGTGGATCTGAAGGCCACAGTAGCCTTCAATATTTATTCATTCGCATCATTCCAGGGTATTGTGGGGGATCTATGTGGTATGTCCCAATTAGCTATCCGAGCCTGTGTCAAACTCATAACTAATGCTCTGTTCAGACGGATTTGCAAATTCATTCATTACCGACCGGACAAACCAAGCCAGCCAGGCTGAGCGAGCCAGAGGCTTCACAGCTATTGTTGGCTTCCCCCGTATCCACGGTGCCATAGACTGCACTCATGTGGCTATCAAGGCTCCAGGATCAGCCAGGTGCCTTTGTGAATAGGAAGGGTTACTACTCCATGGTCTTGTAGATAGTATGCGACCACAGGACCCAGATTCTCCAAGTCTGTGCAAGATACCCAGACAGCTGCCATGGTGCATACATTCCGCAACACACCTAGGTGCCAAGTCTGTTTGTGGCTCCAACCTGATTGGGTGGTTGGTTACTGGGTGACAACAGGAATCCGTTGTAAAAGTGGCTCATGATGGCACCCCGGCATCCTAAAACAGAGGAAGGAGAAAGGTACAATTGGGGTCCTGCCTTCACAAGGGCAATGGTTGAGAGGGCTACTGAAACATAAAAAATATAGAAATTAGGAGAAAGATGAGGCCATTCGGTTCATCGAGCCTGCTCTGCCATTCATTATGATCATGGCTGATCATCCAACTTAACAGCTTGATGCCACCTTTCCCCCATATCCTATGAATGCCTTTGTCCCAAGAGCTATATCTAACTCCTTCTTGAAAACAAATGTTTTGGCCTCAACTGCTTTCTGTGGTAATGAATTCACTATCTCTCATAGTGCAGGGCTACACTATTGACTCTGGGCAATTGTGTAAAATGGGTGACAGCAAAAAGCCACTTGTTTTATATCTCACAAAATATTACTACCATTGACTTAGATTTCCAGAAGAAATAACAATAATGAGGTTCTGCACTGCCTCTGTTTCACCACATATCCCTCCTTCCTGCCAACCTCCCACCCCTCATTCACCCACCCTGGCGGATGGCTCTGTTTCTTCTGATTCTAATATTGAGGCTAATATTGATGTTATTTCATTTGGATAGGTTGGGGTTGACGAGGAATCACATGTATAAGTTACACAATGGAAGTTTATCAAACCAATTCTCCAATCACAGATGTACGGTTTATATTCTGGGACCTTGCAGATAAGCCTGAGGTCCTGACTTCAAGTACAAAATGTCCTACTTCATAAGAGGCCTCACATCTGCCCATTAAATCCTGGAATTTCGGTCAAATAACATTGAACTGTCCCAGTGTCAAAGTCAGCAATTTTTTGTCTTACCTATTTACTCTATCAGTCCTTCTCTCCCCAAGTGAAATGGAGTTGCTGAAATTTCCTGATCTGACCGTTAGAAGTCTGATGAGGAATAGTTTAGCATAACAGCACCACTGCAGTAAATGTTGGTGACTTGAGGAATTTCGGCTCAGAATCATGGAGCTGGAGGCGGAGATGTGGACACTGCACAATACATCAGAGAGGGAGGGAGGGAGATACCTGGACGGTCTGTTTCAGACACCTTAAGATAGGGCCTTCTGGTTTAGAATGTGGTAAGGCACAGTGGGGTGTTACTGCAACTGAGGCAGGTAAGGGATCCCAGAGGGAAGGAGCTTCAGCCTCTGGAAAAAGATTTGAGGTTCTCTCAGCTTGTTTGGATGAGAGTGGGAACTGCAGGGTGGATGAGCTGACTGGCCATGGCACCACGGTGCTGGAGGCCATTCAAGTGCGGGAGCACATAAGAATTTAGTGGTAGTAGGGGAAAGCATAATCAGTTTAAGTTTGAGCTTATTAGTGCCACAAGTAGGCTTACATTAACACTGCAATTAAGTTATTGTGAAAATCCCCCAGACGCCACACTACAATGCCTATTCAGGTACACTGAGGGAGAATTTAGCATGGCCAATTAACTTAACCAGCACGTCTTTCGGACTGTGGGAGGAAACCGCAACACCCAGAGAACACCCACGCAGACACTGGGAGAATGTGCAAACTCGACACAGACAGTGACTCAAGGCCAGAATTGTACCCAGGTCCCTGGCACTGTGAGGCAAGTGTGCTAACCACTGTGCAACCATGTCAGTGAAGGAGATAGACACTGTTCTCTGCAGCAAAGAGCAGGAGTCTAGAATGCTGTCTTGCCTGCTGGTGTCAAGGTTCAGGACATCTGCTCAGGGCTGGAGAGGAACTTGCAGTGGGAGGGAGAGGATCCAGTTTTCGTGGTACATGTAGGTACCAACCACATAGGTAGAATGAGGAAAGAGGTTCTGTGTACAGAGTTTGAGGAGCTAGGCACTAAATTGAACAACAGAACCTCAAAAGTTATAATTTCTGGATTATTACACGAGCTGCATGCAAATTGGCATCGGGTACATAAAATGAGAGAGATGAGTACCTGGCTGAAAGACTGGTGTGGGAGAAGTGGGTTTGGTTCGTGGAGCACTGGCATCTATGCTGGAAAAAGTGGGGCTATATCGTTGGGACGGCTGACATCTGAACCATGTTGGGATCAGAGTTCTTTCAAACCACATAACTAGGGAAGTAGAGAAGGCTTTAAACTAAATAGAAAGGGTATGGTTCTGGAGAGGGGATATATAGGCTTACAAAGCAAAATTATATGGCAGCATTACAAATCAGCTATTTAGGTGATGATACTCAGAGTGTGACAGGAAGGGACAGAGTGTACAAACATTTAAAAGCAGCAGCAAATAGGCCCAAAGGGTTAAAATGGTAAAAAGGCAAATCTAATGGCTTTTTACTTAAATGCATGTAGAATTTAGCACACAATGAATGAATTAGTGGCATAAATTGATGTTACTGAGTATGATCTTATAGCTATTACAGTGGTGACAAGGAGATCAAAGCTGGAAACAAAATATTCAGGGTTCGTAAGGGCAGGCAGAAAGAAAAATGTGGTGGGTTAGCTTTGTATGAAATGGAATAAGTACGATAGAAATGATCTGGAATCAGAAGATATAGAAGCCATATGGATGCGGGTAAGAAATAGCAAGGGGATGAATTGATTTAATTTATTATTGTAACATGTATTAGTATACAGTGAAAAGTATTGTTTCTTGCACACTATACAGACAAAGCATACCGTTCATAGAGAAGGAAATGAGAGAGTGCAGAATTTAGTGTTACAGTAATAGCGAGGGTGTAGAGAAAGATCAACTTAATGCATGGTAGGTCCATTCAAAAGTCTGATGGCAGAAGGGAAGAAGCTGTTCTTGAGTTGGTTGGTACGTGTCCGCAGACTTTTGTATCTTTTTCCCGATGGAAGAAGGTGGAAGAGAAATTGTCCAGGGTGTGTGGGGTCCTTAATTATGCTGGCTGCTTTGCCGAGGCAGCAAAAGAGTAGACAGAGTCAATGGATGGGAGGCTGGTTTACGTTATGGATTGGGCTACATTGACGACCTGAAGATACTGGTGGGTGTAGTCTATAGGCCCCCGAACAGTAGCTGTCCTGTAGGACAGAGAATAAATCAGGAGATAATGAGGGCATATAAAAAAGGCAGTACACTAATCTTGGGTGACTTTAATCTTCATGTGGATTCAGAAAATCAAATTGGCAGAGGTAGCCAAGAGGCAGAATTCAGAATATAGAACATAGAACATAGAACATTACAGCGCAGAACAGGCCCTTCGGCCCACGATGTTGCACCGACCAGTTAAAAAAAAACTGTGACCCTCCAACCTAAACCAATTTCTTTTCGTCCATGAACCTATCTACGGATCTCTTAAACGCCCCCAAACTAGGCGCATTTACTACTGATGCTGGCAGGGCATTCCAATCCCTCACCACCCTCTGGGTAAAGAATATTCACGATAGCTTCCTAGAACAATATGTTGTGAATTCAAGCAGGGATTAGGCTATTTTGGATCTTGTAATTTGTAATGAGGCAGGTTTAATAAACAATTTCAGAGTAAAGAGTCTCCTAGAAAATAGTGACTATAACATGGCAGAATTTGGCATTCAGTTTGAGAGTGAGAAACTTGGGTCAGAAACAACTGTGCTACACTTAAGTAAGGGTAATTACAAAGGAATGAGGGCAGAGTTGACTGGAGTGGAGTGGGAAAGGAGTTTAGCAGGAAAGACTGATGATCGGCAATGGTAGACATTTATGATTCACAACAAAGATATATCCCAGTGAGGAAAAAGGATTCTAGGAAGAGGATAAATTAACCATGGTTAACCAAGGAAGTTAAGAATGTTATTAATTGAAAGAAAAAACACACAGGCCAGAATGTTATGATTTTTCTTTTTGAAGTATTGTCTCGGGCAAGAATACTGGAAGGCAGCATGGCCCCAATTTTAATGCTGGGCAAATGGGCATCTACGTGTGTTTAAAAACTCACCCCCCTGCTCCAGAAATGAGGCTCGGGTTGTTTTAAATGATTAGGCCGCACTTAAATCCACTGGCCAATTTCTGGGCCAGGAACATTGGAAAATTGCACAGCCTAGGTGTTACCTGTCAACACCAGATAGGCAATGAGGCCCTCCTGCAGATATTCTATTTCAGACCATGTGATTGTTCATGCAGTGACACATTCACAGAGTTAAGTAAAAGCCTTGTTAATCACTGACAGATACAGTAGTCATTCAGAGTGCCATCAAGCACACATTGTGGTTCGGGTGACAGATTCCCTTCCCTAGCGAACACAGAGTGAACAGATTTTACAAATCTGTTGAGATTACTCTTCCATTAACGCATCAAATCAAGGCACTAACTGCAAGAATCATCCATTTTATCTCTTACATTAAGCTTGTACCATGTGGTGAATTATTTTCCACATCTTAACTTGGGGGATGTCAGCATGTGCTTTGGAATGAACTTTATGCTTTTAATAAATGTTTCAAAGCACAGCAGCCTGGAAATGATCAATAATACAAAACGAGTGCACAAGCACAAAATTTTTCCCTCTGCTATTTTAATAGAGTTGTTAACTCATTTATCTTAACAGATTTATAGCTCCATTAAATAGTACAGAGAAGAATTTGACATGTCAGTGTTAAACGTTTGTAATAACATCCCAACAAGTTGTAGCCTAATACTGGCAGAAAATAAAATAATCTAAACATCTGAGAGTTACAGACCATAAACAGTGAAGGCAAAGCAGATCACATCTTTTACCTCAGTGGTAAGTAAGAGCTTCAGTGGTGATTTACAGCAGTACCGCTTGTACTCTTGTTTTATATATTGTAAATGTGATAAATCACAGCAGTTCATAAAGAACTCACTGGCACTATGTAACTTCTGCAACAATTTCCATGTTTAATTTGAGCTGTCAAGACATTCATACCATTAATATTTACAAAAAGAACTTTTTCTTTAGAAAATAGAAACTTTTATGCAATTTCAAGAAAACTTGATTATCACAGCAGGTAGAGTGAGATAGTTATACTACAGCTAAAGAGTACATAGGCAGAAAGGGAATGGGTGACTACTAGACAGAGTAAAAGCACAAGGCAGATAGTGCAGGAGTCCCCTGTGTCTATTTCCCACTATTACAGATTCTCTGATTGGGGTACTGCTAAGGGAGGCGGTTTCTCAAAGGAATGCAGCAAGAGCCAAATCCATGGCAGAACGAGTGGGTCAGCTGCACACTGGAGGAGAAGAAAAGGAATGAGAAAGCAATAGTGATTCCCCCAAAGGGAAACTCAGCAAGCTATCACAACTCATTTCTATTTTATTTCTACCGCAAAAAAGATATGAGTACTGAACTCAGGAGCAAGAAATTCCAGAAACAATTTTTTGGAGATTTTAAATATCAAATTGAAACATTTAGCAACAAAGTAAAAAAAAAACTTAAACATACAAGACAACATTTACACAGTTAAAATTAGCTTAACAGCGCATTCCCCAAAAAGATTCCTACTTGGTTAGACTTGCAAAAACATCCGTTTACACAACAATCCTCACAAATACTTAATCTCTAAAAAATGTCCAGGAATATTGCCACACCACAACCCCATTGTTGCTGTAGAGGAGGTATGTCACAGGACTTCTCTCATAAGAACATACGAACATAAGAATTAGGAGCTGGAGTAGGCCATTTGGCCCTTGAGCCTGCTCCGCCATTCAATAAGATCATGGCTGATGTTTTCGTGAACTCAACTCCACTTACCCGCTCGCTCACCTTTATTGTCCAAAAATATATCTATCTTTGCCTTAAAAACATTCAATGAGGTGGCCTCAACTGCTTCACTGCATAGAGAATTCCACAGATTCACAACCCTCTGGGTGAAGAAGTTCCTCCTCAACTAATCCTAAATCTGCTCCCCCTTATTTTGAGGCCATGCCCCCTAGTTCTGGTTTCACCTGCCAGTGGAAACAACCTCCCTGCTTCTATCTTATCTATTCTGTTCATAATTGTACATGTTTCTATAAAATCTCCCCTCATTCTTCTAAATTCCAAAGAGGATAGTCCCAGTCTACTCAGTCTCTCCTCATAAGCCAACTCTCTCAACTCTGGAATCAACCTAGTGAACCTCCTCTGCACCCCCTCCAGTACCAGTATATCCCATCTCAAGTAAGGAGACCAAAATTGTACGCAGTAGCCACACCAGCACCTTAGACAGCTGCAACATAACCTCCCTGTTTTTAAACTCCATCCCTCTGAAGGACAAAATTCCATTTGCCTTCTTAATTACCTGCTACACCTGCAAACCAACTTTTTGTGGTTCATGCACAAGGACACCCAGGTCCCTCTGCACAGCAGCATGCTGCAATTTTTTACCATTTAAATAATAGTCCATTTTGCTGTTATTCCTACCAAAATCGGTGACCTCACATTTACCAACATTGTACTCTATCTGCAAGACCCTTGCCCACTCACTAAACTATCTATATCCCTTTGCAGACTTTCCGTACCCTCTGCACACTTTACTGTACTGTGCATCTCTACCACTTATGGGCGTCATGGTGGCACAGTGGTTAGCACTGCTGCCTCACAGTGCCAGGGACCCGGCTTCGATTTCCGGCTTGGGTCACTGTTTGTGTGGAGTTTGCACGTTCTCCCCATGTCTGCGTGGGTTTCCTCTGGGTTCTCCAGTTTCCTCCCACAATCTGAAAGACGTGCTGGTTAGGTGCATTGACCCAAACAGGCGCTGCAGTGTGGCGACTAGGGGAATTTCACAGTAACTTCATTGCAGTGTTAATGTAAGCCTTACTTGTGACTAATAAATAAACTTTATCTTAGTGTAATCCGCGAACTTTGACACATGACATTTGGTCACCAACTCCAAATCATCTATGCAAATTGTAAACAATTGCAGTCCCAATACTGATCCCCGAGGCACACCACTAGTCACTGATCACCAACCCATTTATTGCCACTCTTTGCTTTCTGTTGGTTAACCAATCCTCTATCCATGCTAATACATTACCCGTAATGCTGTGCACTGTTATCTTATGCAGCAGCCTTTTGTGCGGCACTTTGTCAAATGTCTTCTGGAAATCCAGATACACTACATCCACTGCTTCCCCATTGTCCACCACTCTCGTGTTGTCCTCAAAGAATTCCACTAAATTAGTTAAACATGACCTGCCTTTCATGAACCCATGCTGTGTCTTCCCAATGGAACAATTTCTATCCAGATGTCTCGCTATTTCTTTCCTTGATGATAGATTCAAGCATTTAAGCTAACTGGCCTCTAGTTACCCGCCTTTTGTCTACCTCCTTTTTTAAACAGTGGCGTCATATTTGCTGTTTTCCAATCTGCTGGAACCACCCCAGACTTGGTAAATTACCACGAGTGCATTTGCTGTTTCCTCTGCCATCTCTTTTAGTACCCTGGGATGCATTCCATTAGGGCAAGGAGATTTGTCTACTTTTAGCTTATCTAACACTGCTTCTTTTGTGATAATGATCATTTCTAGGTTCTCACCTGCCATAGCTTTCTTGTCATCAATTTTTGGAATGTTATTTGTGTCTTCCACTGAAGAGTGACACAAAATACCTGTTCAATGCCTCGGCCATTTCCTCATTTCCCATTATTAAATCCCCCTTCTCATCCTCTAAAGGACCAATGTTTATCTTAACCATTTTTCTTTTTATATATTTGTAGAAACTTTTGCTATCTGTTTTTATATTCTGAGCTAGTCTACTCTCATGATCTATCTTACTTTATAGCTTTTACTGTGGCTTTCTGTTGACCTTTAAAGATTTTCCAATCCTCTAATTTCCCACTAATCTTTGCCACTTTGTATGCATTTTCTTTCAGTTTGATGCTCTCCTTTATTTCCTTAGATATCCATGGCAGATTTTCCCTTTTTCTACTGTCCTTGCTTATCACTGGTATATACTTTTGCTGAGCACCGTGAAACATCGCTTTGAAAGTCCTCCACTGTTCCTCAATTGTCCCACCATAAACCTTTTGCTCCCAGTCTACCTTAGCCAACACCTCCCTCATCCCATTGTAGTCTCCTTTGTTTAAGCATAACACATAACACGGGCGGCACGGTAGCACAGTGGTTAGCACTGCTGCTTCACAGCTCCAGGGACCTGGGTTCGATTCCCGGCTTGGGACACTGTCTGTGTGGAGTTTGCACATTCTCCTCGTGTCTGCGTGGGTTTCCTCCGGGTGCTCCGGTTTCCTCCCACAGTCCAAAGATGTGCAGGTTAGGTTGATTGGCCATGCTAAAATTGCCCTTAGTGTCCTGAGATGTGTAGGTTAGAGGGATTAGTGGGTAAATGTGTAGGGATATGGGGGTAGGGCCTGGGTGGGATTGTGGTCGGTGCAGACTCGATGGGCCGAATGGCCTCTTTCTGTACTGTAGGGATTCTGTTCTGTTCTGTTCTATTGATATTGGATTTCACCTTCTCACGCTCCATCTGTATTTTCAATTCAATCATACTGTGATCGTTCCTTCCAAGAGGATCCCTAACTGTGAGATCATTAATTATTCCTGTCTCATTACACAGGACCAGATCTAGAATGACTTGATACCTCATAGCTTCCACTACATACTGTTTGAAGAAACTATCGCAGATACATTCTGTGGACTCCTTCTCAAGGCTGCCTTGGCCGACCTGATTGACCAATCGACATGTAGATAGTCCCCCATGATAATTGCCGTACCATTTTTACATGCAGCAATTATTTCCTTGTGTGTTGCTTGCCCCATTGTGATGTTATTATTTGGGGGCCTATAGACTACGCCTATCAGTGATTTTTTCTCCTTACAATTTCTAAATTCCACCCAAATGGATTCAATGCTTTTCTCCATAGAACCTATATCATCTCTCACTACCACCCTGATATCATCCTTAAATATCAGAGCTACATCACTTCCATTACCTTCCCATCTGTTCTTCCAAATATTCTGATATGCCTGGATATTTAACTCCTAGTCGTGACTCTCTCCCACTCTTGTGGAAATTCAAACATTTTGAAACAAACCCTGCTTTCTGGAAAAAAGATAGATACTTTTCTGGTTTGGCGGAAGGCTACTCAATTTCATCACCCACAATTCTGTCCCAGCGCGGAGCACACTTCAGGTGGTCTTACATGGCCACTCCCCACACAACTCTCACATCTTGCTTTAAGTATATTTTGGCCTCTTTCATATTTGAGTCCATTGTTCTTAACCATTCTTTGAAATGTACCTTTCCAAGAATATAAAAATCTTTAACATTCTTCTTATGGCTACCACTTTCGGGTAAAATAAAATTTAATACCCTCATGTTGTTTATTTATGACGTTTTCCAAGTTGTAGACCCCTTTTACTTCTCTTTGTAATTTAACAACTCAACATACCAAGCTTTCTTTATCTCCAAATGTAAATTTATACTTGTAGAACATCCAACTTGGCCATATTCAGTTCACATGCGCGTCTTTCATACCTACACTTCTTTGATTTTCTAAACCCTTCAGCTCAAATGTCTTCAGTTCAGCAGCACGGTGGCACAGTGGTTAGCACTGTTGCCTCACTGTGCTAGGGGCCCCAGATTCAATTCCCAGCTTGGGTCACTGTCTGTGGAGTTTGTACATTCTTCCCGTGTCTGCATGGGTTTCCTCCGGGTGCTCCGGTTTCCTCCCAAAGTCTAAAAGACGTGCTGGTTAGGTGCATTGACCATGCTAAATTCTCCCTCAGTGTACCCAAACAGGCACTGGAGTGTGGCAATGAGGGGATTTTCACAGTAACTTCATTGCGGTGTTAATGTAAGTCTACTTGTGACTAATAAATAAACTTTTTTTAAAAGTCTCACAGACACATGCATAGCCAAAAAAGCTTGCTCCAGTGAATAACATAAAAATCCCAAAAATATTTTAAAATAATACCCTTTTCTTCACGGGGTCAAGGATGTCACAGAGCGGCTGCAGGATTTTCTGAAGTGGGAGGGTAAACAGCCAGCAGTCATGGTCCATATTAGTACCAATGACATAGGTAAAAAGAGAGATGAGGTCCTGAAAACAGAATATAGGGAGCTAAGAAATAAATTTAAAACCTCAGGATCACTCCCAGTGCCATTTGTTAGAAAAACCAGAAATAGGAAAATAGACCAAGTGAATGCATGGCTAGAGAGCTGGTGTGGAGGTGGGAGGATGGATTTAGATTCCTGAGGCATTAGGACTGATTTCAGAGAAGATGGGACCTCTGCAAGCTGAACGGTTTGCACCCCAACAGGTTCAGGACCAATATTCTTGCAAGGCTATTCGCTAGTGTTGTGGGGCAAGTTTAAACTAGAGTGGCAGGGGGATGGGAACCTGAGCGGAGAGACACAAGATAGGAAAACAAAGATAGAAATGAAAGACAGAAAAGTAGAAAACAAGAGTGGAAGGCAGGGGAAACAAGGGGGAGCAGCAAATAGGACCACAGTGCCTCTAAATAATGTGAAAACATTAAAAGCTTGACTTTAAAGGTACTGGGGGCTATTTCCCCCCCAAAAACCTAAGTGCCCAACAGGCAAGAAAATGGGAGGTTTTCCCATGCATTTTTTGGGCAAGCTTACAGATGAATTTCTGGCACTCTGCGCTTCACGGAGTCCACCGGGGAATTCACGCCTGTGGGGTGGGAGGGGCCTAATCCTGCCTGGGAGATCGGCATCAGCGCGCTGAGCGGGCCATTGTGCTTGCGCCGATCTCCCAGTAGGGAGATCAACACATGCACACTGGTCCCCCCATCGCCAGCCTCCTGAATGCCGGTCTCCCGATGTCTTCCCTGACCAATCCCCCTCCCCCATCCGCCCCAGTGGCCAGTCCCGTTTTCCACTAGCCCCAATCGCCACCCTCCTGGGCCAGTCCCAATCGCCATCCTATCCCCATGGCCAGCCCAACGCCCCCACCCATGGCCAGCCCTGATCGCCCACCTCCGTCCTCCACCAGTGCAGTGTGCACAGCGTTTCCGCCCCCCCGACCCACTCCAGAAGGCCCCACCCCCTTGGCACTGCCAGGGTGCCAGGTTGGCAATGCCATGTTGGTACTGCCCGAAGGGTACCCCCTCGCCTCTGACCTCTCAGGGGGGGCCTCAATGGCCTCTGCCTCCACCAGCAAGGTTTCCTTTGTTGGGGACCAGCTTTAATCCCCACTGCTGGGAATCTCCCCCCACGGAATGAGAAACATTAGCGAGCCTAGACAATACCATCCCGGGCTTGCTAATGAGATTCAAATTGCAATTTCAATATTATAATCAGCCTCACACTGGGAAACAGCGCGAGGCTGATTACACCATAAAAATTGATCGAGGAATCTGGGCTACAGCCCTCCCACTGACATTTATTCAAACAGCGCAGTGGACCGGGAAAGTCCCACCCACTGTGTCTAAAAGCACGGAGCATTCTGTTATCCAACTAGAATACTTAAACCTTGTTTCCCAGATATTTTCCCCTTGTGTGACCAACACAGAACAGAGAGTTGACTCATCTCACTTAAACAAAACCCTCTTTATTTAATGTTTCAGATACCAATACGCAACACAAATCTATATTAGTTACATCACTTACTTTAACTTAATTCATTTAACTTCAACCTTAACTTTAACTCATTTAAATTTAAACTTTTGACTAAAAACAAATACTATGCCCTTGAGTGAACTGGCCAGATCTGCCCTTGGGTATGGATCTCTCTTATAGTTCTTTGTTCTTCTCTGAAGCTATCTTTAGGGCACACGTCGCAAATGTGATTCTCGAGTTTCCGCTGAGGAAAAAGACTCAAAATTCCTGTTTTTATCTTAAACTTTGCACATTCTTCCAGAAAGTTCTCAGGCACTCATCCAATGATACCTCCGGAAACTGATCACAGTATCTGATTAGCCAAAGCAGTTACTTGTAAACAACTCCCAAATATTTATACCAAATTACATGTAAGTCACGTAGCCATACCATATATGAAATAAGGTCATAATCCATGATGCCAGTATGTCTGGCACTCTTCCAACCAACCATCCTTATTTGTTCAACAAAGGAAGTGTCAGGCCATGTCTCACAGGATAGGTCAGGACTTCTCTGATCTGCATGAGTGTTTAACTCAACTTGATCAAAATTCCCAGAATGCTTGATTGTAGCTCTTAACCATTCTTTTTATTGCAGTTGTTGTTGCCATTGGCCATCCAGTCACAATTTGAAATAAGATAGATAAATTAATAGCGCAATTGGATGTAAATGGGTAAGATATGTTTATGATTAGAAACATGGCTGCAAGGTAATCTCGGCTGGAAAATGACTATCCAAGAGTACTCAATATTTAGGAAGGACAGGCAAAAAGGGAAAGGAGGTGGGGTGGCATTGTTAATATTGAAATCAGTGCAATATTGAGAGAGGATTTTAGCTCAGAAAATCTAGATGTAGAATCAGTCTGGGGGGTGCTAAGAAGCAACAATCGCCAGAAAACATTAGTGGGAGTTGTCTATTGGGCTCCAAACAGTAGTGCCAAGGTCGGGGATGGCATTAAACAGATGCATGTAACAAGGGTGCTACAGTAATCATGTATATAGTCTGAACCAACCAAATTAGCAATGATACTGTGGCGGACGAATTCCTGGAGTGTGTACAAGATGTATTTTTAGACCAGTACATCAAAGAACCAACCAAGGAATAGGCTTTCCTAGATTTGATGTTGTGCAATGAGAAGGGGTTAATTAATAATTTTATTGTGCAGGGTCCTTTAGGGAACAGTGACCATAACATGATAGAATTCTTTATCAGGATAGAAAGTGAAGAAGTCCAATCTGAAATTCGGGTCCAATATCTGAACAAAGGAAATGACAAAGGTTTGAGGAATAAGTTGGCTAAGATAGGTAGGGGAAACTTATTAAAAGGCATGATGGTGGATAGGCAATGGCTACTATTTAAGGAACTAGTGCAATGAATTGCAACAGTTACATATTCCTTTCTGGCACAGAAATACAAGAAACATGGCGCAAACATGGCTAACAAAAGAAGTAAGAAGTTTAACAACACCAGGTTAAAGTCCAACAGGTTTATTTGGTAGCAAAAGCCACACAAGCTTTCGAGGCTCTGAGCCCCTTCTTCAGGTGAGTGGGAATTCTGTTCACAAACAGAACTTATAAGACACAGACTCAATTTACAGTCTGTGTCTTATAAGTTCTGTTTGTGAACAGAATTCCCACTCACCTGAAGAAGGGGCTCAGAGCCTCGAAAGCTTGTGTGGCTTTTGCTACCAAATAAACCTGTTGGACTTTAACCTGGTGTTGTTAAACTTCTTACTGTGTTTACCCCAGTCCAACGCCGGCATCTCCACATCATAACAAAAGAAGTGCAAGGATAGTATCAAATCCAAAGAGGAGTCCTATAAAGTTGCTAGAAAATGGAGCAAGCCTGAGGATTGGGAGCCATTCAGCAAAGAAGGACCAAGAGATTGATTAAGAGGGGGAAAATAGAGGATTAGAGTAAACATTGAAAGACCATAAGAGCGGATTGTAAAAGCTTCTAAAAGTATGAAAAAAAATAGTGAAGACAAATGTACGGTTCAAAATGGGCGAATTTATAATAGAGAACAAGAAAATGGCAGAGCAATTAAACAGCTACTTCAGTTCTGTCTTCACGGAGGAAGACACAACTAAACTTCCCAGAAATTCTGTGGAATCAAGCTGTAGTGAGAAGGAGGAATTGAAGGAAATTAGTATTACTAAAAAAATAGTGCTGAAGAAATTAATTCAACCGAAAGGTGATAAATCCCCAAGGCCTGATAATCTACATTCCAGGGTACTAAAAGATATGGCCATGGAAATGGTGAATGTATTAATTGTCATTTTCCAAAATTCTATAAATTCTGGAACAGTCCCATCAGATTTGAGGATGGCAAATATGACCCCACTGTTTAAAAAAAGAAGGTTGAAAAAACAGGGAATTATAGACCGGTTAGCCAAACATCAGTCATGGAGAAAGAGTAGCTTTTCCCTCCCGAGTAGTGGTCGTGCTGTAAGGGGATACCTGTCAGATATCCAATACTACTGCCAGTGGGCAGCAAGCAGTTGATGAGCATCCTGGGGCCAGCCTGCTTACTCTGATTCATTGCAATATCAGATGGCCTAACCAGACTCCAGGTTGATGAAAAATAAAGTGTGGGAAAAGTCCATTCATGAGAGGGAGTGAGAGTAAATAAGACAGAGGCCCAAGTTGCTGTTGTTGCAGAGTCCAAAGAACAGCTTCCATTCCTCGTGTGACACTAAGCAGAAGTAAAGATTAAATTAACTGTTGCCTTGCCATTAACTGGACTGCCACCTGAAACTGTTAAGGGCAGTTGTGTCTTTCAGAGCCACTGGCAAGGCATGGCAAATATACCCATGAGGCAAATCTTATTACAGCAAACTTTAAAGATTAGCATCAACCTGCCCGAGTCTTCTCATGCACTCCTCTTCAGAAGTATCCAGGAAACTCGCTTGGCCTAAAGGCCAAATAGGCTGGGTAAAGCCTTCTACAAGCAACAGTTTCTTGATCTACTGCTTTCTAACAGGCCTGCCTGCCCTTTCTCGTGGGGGTTGAGGCTGTTGTTGCTTGTCTTCCTCTGTTGGAAACACTGAGGAAATAAAATGGCATCAGCGATAAATGATGTGTTTTTCAGCGTGACTATGGTCAAAGAAATCCAAAGTAGGGTCCACATTCTAAAATCACTTGGAATCCATAAAGCACAATTAACACGCAAACTCCTTTGATCTGCAAGCCTCACTGTGCCTTTAATTAAAGATATCTGGAAAACAATCCTGCTAGGTTTTACTCAGCAAGTTTGATGTCTGGCATTAATTCAGGTTTGTCAACTGCATGGGCCCGAATAACATAATAGTACCGAAAAAGACACTTGATGAAGCTGTTCATCTTGAACTCATCAGGCTCATTTACACATGCTAGAAGTTACATATATAAATACACAGGGTCCTGTCCTTTGCAGGCAGAAAGAACATGTTCACACATTGCACCTTTTTCAACTAAACAAAATAGGCAACAGCCATTCCCCGGTTCATTCCCCAGGGCAATGCATTGATCAGAGTCAACCTACTTGGTTTGAATTTAAACAAAGCTTGGCAGTTAACTGTCTGTTATCAGTTAACTGATGCATTTTCCATAACAAAGCCTCCACCAGTCAGTTCACTTCCCAAACAAATAGAACTGTCTTTTCATCTAGTATAAATTGTTGTTCCCTTTATAATTTGGTATTCTTGTGAATTGTCCTGATGAGTGCAAGACATAAGAACATAAGAAATAGGAGCAGGAGTAGGCCATCTAGCCCCTCGAGCCTGCCCCGCCATTCAATAAGATCATGGCTGATCTGAAGTGGATCAGTTCCACTTACTCGCCTGATCCCTATAACCCCTAATTCCCTTACCAATCAGGAATCCATCTATCCGTGATTTAAACATATTCAACGAGGTAGCCTCCACTACTTCAGTGGGCAGAGAATTCCAGAGATTCACCACCCTCTGAGAGAAGAAGTTCCTCCTCAACTCTGTCCTAAACTGACCCCCCTTTATTTTGAGGCTGTGCCCTCTAGTTCTAGTTTCCTTTCTAAGTGGAAAGAATCTCTCCACCTCTACCCTCTCCAGGCCCTTCATTATCTTATAGGTCTCTATAAGATCCCCCCTCAGCCTTCTAAATTCCAACGAGTACAAACCCAATCTGCTCAGTCTCTCCTCATAATCAACACCCCTCATCTCCGGTATCAACCTGGTGAACCTTCTCTGCACTCCCTCCAAGGCCAATATATCCTTCCGCAAATAAGGGGACCAATACTGCACACAGTATTCCAGCTGCGGCCTCACCAATGCCCTGTACAGATGCAAGACGAAAAGCTTTGACAACATATGTCTTTTTTCAGCAATACTCAAGTTCTGTACTACCAACAACTAATAATATGATAGGATCCTAATTTGCTCCAGGTGCCTTTTGGCACACACATCTGCGTGGATGGCATGATGGGCAAGTTAACAATTAAAGAGCCTGCATTGAATTATTTAGCGAAGCTTGGATTCAATTGCCATTCCATACCATTTAGATTGTTAACGTCTGTGACAATGTGAAAAAGGTTTGGCACATGTTCACATGTCACAATGGCACTTGGTGTTGCAACATGTAAAACTTATACAACTTCCATGGTTTGCACTGATCTTCAGCATCTATGCATTTATAATTTTTAAATTCCTTAATTGCAGCACTAATAACTGACTGACATAAGACAAGATTGATTAGCTAATAGTGAAAATTCATTATCATGAGGTGAACCTAAGTTTTTATCTTATCTGTATATCAGCTGGACCTGTGAAGTGTGTATATGTGTTAAAAGATTAATTATCAGAAATTTGACTACCATACTCTAATAACTATATTTACTTCTTGTGGATTGATTCAAACTTGACTTGGTAGTTGTGTGATGGATTAGACCACTGCCCTCAAGTGCTTTTATCTCACCTGAAATAACTTATATTTATAGGTTCTGTTGGTCTTTGCTAAAGAGGATAGCCAGAGTGATGGCTTTTGGTGGGCTTCTGATAAAGCTGGATACAAGTGCAACATCGCACGGACACCGGAGTCTGCACTGGAATCTTTTCTCGATAAGCATCATGAAATTATAATTATTGACAACAGACATGCCAAATGCTTTGACGCAGAAACACTTTGCAGGTAATCCAACTGGTTATTTTTGGAAATGGCCTGCAGATGTCAGATACAATGATGTTTTGGTTCCTGGAATTCATTATTTTTGACTGATATGTTGGAATTGGCATGAATAGAGCTGCATTTGTAACATAGGGCAGAATTTTACTGCCCCCACTAATGATTTTAGGGCGGCACGGTAGCACAGTGGTTAGCACTGCTGCTTCTCGGCTCCAGGGTCCCGGGTTCGATTCCCGGCTCGGGTCACTGTCTGTGTGGAGTTTGCACATTCTCCTCGTGTCTGCGTGGGTTTCCTCCGGGTGCTCCGGTTTCCTCCCACAGTCCAAAGATGTGCGGGTTAGGTTGATTGGCCTGGTTTAAAAAAAAAATTGCCCCTTAGAGTCCTGGGATGCGTAGGTTAGAGGGAGTAGCGGGTAAATATGTGGGGATAGGGCCTGGGTGGGATTGTGGTTGGTGCAGACTCGATGGGCCGAATGGCCTCCTTCTGCACTGTAGGGTTTCTATGATTTTGCAGGCAGGCAAGCTAATAAATTCCCTGAGCAGCCTTCCCGCTGTCAATTTTACATGAGGTAGACGAGGTCTAGGCCAGCTTGCTAACCCTTGCCTCAATTTTGAGGCTGGCAGATGGAGTTCAGGTGCAGGGGAAGTTCAGCAACTCTCCCTAATCAGGCTTTGGCAAGCAAGGTGGAGGGGAGTGCCTCCTTCTAGGGCTCCCTTTCCACATTGGCTGCCCTGCCTCGCCATCATCTTTTTCCCTTGAGTACTTGTCCTCCAACAATGGCCTGACCTCTGTGCCATGGTGCCATGGGCCAACACTGTGTTTACCTGGTCTTAGACTCCAGGACTTAGGGCGGAATTTTACAAGATTTTGGCAGCACGTTGGCACAGTGGTTAGCACTGCTGCCTCACAGCGCCAGGGACCTGGGTTCAATTCTGGCCTTGGGTTGCTGTCTGTGTGGAGTCTACACATTCTCCCCATGTCTGCTTGGATTTCCTCCAGGTGCTCCAGTTTCCTCCCACAGTCCAAAGATATGCAGGTTAGGTTGATTGGCCATGCTAAATTGACCCTAGTGTCAGCGGGATTAGCAGAGTAAATGTGGGGTTATGGGAATAGGGCCTAGGTGAGATTGTGGTCGGTGCACACTTGATGCATTGCAGGGATTCTATGATTCTACAATTGTTTCTTAGTGCCGGGCAGGCGTGAAACTGGGAGAGTTCCAGACCCATTTTTTGAGCGGGTTTTCAAGCCCAATCTTATGCACTCTGTCTGCAAAATTTTGGACTAGTCTTTTTCTGGCCAGAGAGTTTGTGGGCGGAGCTTAACTCGTCAGACAGCCTGCAGAGGCAGGTAGTGCACATGTGCAGACCTCTGATGCTGCACATGCGCATTAACAGCAGCAGGGGTCTGACAGACAAAGAGAGAG
Source organism: Mustelus asterias (assembly GCF_964213995.1). Taxonomy (NCBI): domain Eukaryota; kingdom Metazoa; phylum Chordata; class Chondrichthyes; order Carcharhiniformes; family Triakidae; genus Mustelus; species Mustelus asterias. The sequence continues at coordinate 113,199,059 of NC_135806.1, forward strand.
CTGTCAGGCCTCTGCTACTGCAGGCAGCCTCAAGTAGCTCCCCCCCACTGCAATCGCAGAGGTCTGTGGCCCAAGATGCAGAACCGGCTTACCCCCTGGCACCCAGACTGATCGCAGACCCCGTCCCTCCCCCACCGATCGTGTGCAGAGCGGCAGCGGGCCCAACTCCCTCCCCCACTGATCGCATGCAGAGTAGCAGTGGGACCCCCTCCCCCACACAGGCTCTGGCCCCCATTGACCCTGTCCACATACAGGCCCCACCCCCTGGCAATGCCCCTCATGGGCTCTGACCCCACTGGCCCTGCCTACCTACAGCGCCTACCCCCGACACTGCACGGTGGGCCTTGCCCAGATGCCCGGTGGGCATTGCCCAGATGCCTGGTGGGCATTGCTGAGGTGCCAGGCTGGCATTGCCAATGTGCCAGGTTGGCATTGCCACGGTGCCAGGGGGCACTGCCATTCTGGCACTGCCCAAGGAGCACCCCGACGCTGCCCTCGGCCTCCCCGGGGGGGGGCCTCAATGGCTGATGGTTCCACCAGCGAGGCAACACGACTTTTATCCTTTCATGGGGAGCATGTGTTTTCCTCTCCCCATGAACCTCTCCCAGCGAGGTCATAAAGGCCAAGTGAGCCTGGATGATTGAGTGCCGGGCTCACTGAACACATTAAAATGATCATTTAAATAAGTTTCAATATATTAACTAGCCTCTCACCCATTTCCAGAGAGACTGACTGCGCCGGAAATCCGGCTACTGTAAAACCCCGCCGGTTGCAAAAACCAGCGCCATTTGCACTAGCTGCTTTACGCCTGATTTTACGGCATTTTCCCGCCGGACAACGGACATAAAGTGGCGGTAAAATCCCGCCCTTAGAATCTGGGAATTGCTTGTAATCCCAGCCCTGGCCACTGTTGCCACTGGCACTGCTGAGACTACAGAACTGTTGGCCAATTAGATTGACTGGCTGTTCTCTGATGCAGGACTTCTTTCTGACTGAGGGGTGGGAAGGCTTGACACACCAAATGTCCTTTCTTCAAATGCCTAAGGGACTGTTGTGTTCTGACTCTTCTGGTGGTCGGGCAGGTAACACTGCCAACATAAAAATCCTGCTCATAAGAACAAAAGGAGCAGGGGTAGGTCATAGCATTTCTCAAGCCTGCTCCACCATTCAATGTACTCATGGCTGATCTTTCACCTAAGCTCCCCTTTCCCCATCTTTTCCCTTAGCCCTTGATTCCCTTCGAGGCTAGAAATCTATTGATCTCAGGAGGTGTAAATAATCTATTGAATTCTCCACTTTATCTAGTTTTGTCAACTTGGTTTAGTTTAGTATCTAGATTTTTGGAATCTTTACAGTGATCTTGTTGAATTCCCTCGCAATATCACTGTAGTCGGAGTTTGATGGTCTTGCAGTCTGGTGAAGAAGGTAAAGTTCATTGCCTGTTTCAGGTGCTCACTACTTGACTCTCTCTCATGGTCTAGCTTGATGTCCAATTCTCAGAAAGTTTGCTATGCCTGTCACATTCCAAATTTGGTCAAATTGCTGAGAAGGTGGGTGAGGATGTTTTCCAGAGTTTTATTCCCTTATTAGCCTTGGGTTTTTTTTTTCATGTTTTTGCGTCTTTTCCACGAGATTGGTAGCTACAGGGTTAAGGGTTGGAGGGCAAGCGCTGGTGGTAGGATGTGGTGGCTGGGGATCTGTATTATGAGGGAGGAGTTGGGAAAATGAGAGCGGGAAAGGAAGAAATGTTCAGTCACAATGTTTTGGCCATCATTGGGTGGGAAGGTTGTCATTTCCCGTCCATTAGTTTTGTGTTTGTAAATTGCTGGTAATTTAGACATTTTGGCCCAAACCATTTACAGACCAAGCATATTTGAGCTGCAGTTTTCAACAAGAAAACACTCTGTTTGCAGGGTTTCAAATTAGTACTTTTAATGTAGTGTAGAAAATTTAATTGGATGATAAATTGTCATTTTATAATCATCTTCTAAATGCAGTCTTTTTTTGAAAATCCCAATCGAATTAAATAGATTTTAATTTAACTTTCCCAGCAGGAACAAGGCAGGTGTGGATTCGATGCAGAGACTCAGATTTTCACTCGCAGGTCAGGCATGCAGAGACAGGAGAATTCCTAGATCTGTGAACGTGAACTTTAAAAATGGCCATCCGCAGTTCTCATTTTCATTTGGGGTGGGTGGGGGGGCAGACTTTACTAGAGGCCCTGTTCGCCATCCCCAGAAAAAATTTTGGAGACTGCTGGGTGCAGAGGTGAGTTGGGCGGAAGGCCAGCCCATGTTCTCCAGCACTTTGTTGGATTAAAGTTTTAATCACCTCACACCCACTGTTTCTATGCCCCAGCTATGCTAACTTATGCCACCTCATGCCCCCCCCACTTAACCCATGGCTCCTCATATCTCCTATGCCAACCCTTGTCCCTTTACCCAGCCCCATTGCCCTTCATACCCCCTATGCAAAACCAAGCGCCTCTATCTACCCTTATAAGTTCGGTGAGGTTAAAATCAAAACTTTCATTTTTAAATCTGGTTCCTTCACTTTTCTATTCTGAGTTCCCACATGGTGTCACATTTCTTATTACAAAAACTATTCATGCTTATTCCGGAGGAGCAATTTATAATTCAGATTCAGGAAGAACCATTTTAACTCTTGTCAGGATGCCCTTATTTGGGGGTTTAACATTGAGGCCAATAGTGTTTTGTGCATGCAGTGGGATGCTTCCCTCAGCTTGGGTACACCTAAATCTCAATTGATTAAAATGTAGGTGCTTCTAAGGACGTGTAAATGAGCCCAAATTAGAACTGTCCGATCAGCACTGATCCATGAACTATATTAATATAAAAGGGATAGTAGCAAAGGAATAATATTTCTAGACCAGTACAAGTTGAAATCCCACTACAGTAGTTGGGAGAATTAAACTAAATTAATTAAATCCAGAATTAAAATGCAAGTCGCGTTAATCATAACTATGAAACTACCAGATTTCTGTACAAACCCATTTAGTTCACTAATATCCTTCAGAAGAGGAAATCTGCTGTTCTTTCCAGTCTGACCTACATGTGACTCCAAACCCACAGCAATGTGATTGATTCTTAACAGCTCTCTGAAATGACCTGCTCCTGAATCAACAGAAATGTGACCAGTAAAAGATGTTCTGGCTTCTCGGCCTTTTGGCTAATATCAGGTGTAAGCGCTCAGGGTAGCCAATGAGATTAAGCGGAGGCTTCACCTGATGCAATTTTATAAAGCCATCTGGGCCTTTTGGTTAAGATGAAGCTCAGATTGACCCCGGGAGGGAGTGTAATGCCTCATCCTGTCAGCTTGGATCTTGTTTGATCGAGCCCAAGATGGGATGTATACCCTGTCTTGTCAGGTTTGTCCTTCATATGGGGACTCTGATTTGACTTAATTGGCTTTTTGATTAGGAATAAAATACCAAAAGGCGCCAGAAAAAAAAAGATGTTTGGATGATTTTTGAGCAGCCTTCAGCAGTCCCTTTAAGACTCTCTTCATTAGCTGTGCATGACCTGAAATGATTGGATAGATCAGGCTCTATCCATTTGTTAATTCATTGGCAGAATCCCAATATTATATGTTCCCCTTTCAGGCAGTTCCCCAGAATATCTAAAAGATACTGGCTTCCAATTTGGCAGTCAGGATATTTCCATGGTGCATAGGAGATCACAGTTCAAAAATTCATCTCCACATTCTCCCTATTTTGATTAAAAATCAACCAAAAAGTTGGTAAAGTTCACCACTTTATTTACTTTATGCCACAACAGGCAGGCAGACAGAACAGCTTTCTGTCAATGGACTTTGCAATCACTTCAGACTGAGAGTTGAAGAACGAGTCGTGGTAATTTAATGATGAGATGTTTTCTTCCTGTTCTCTGCCTAAAAGACAGGTGTGACCCACAGCGTAGGTTTATAAAGAGACAGGTCCTGAATTGACCCCAAACAAAATTGGGTCAAACCCTGTGTTTTTGATACCAATCTGGTCCACACCGGCCTTCCAGGCCAACAAACCTACCAAACCCCAGAAGGAATTTGAAGTGCTGTGGCAATAGACACTTTGGCATGCATGTTGTAGCATGGAGTTATGGATACTGATGAAAGAGGCTCCAATTGCTTTCCATCACACAGCAGACCAGGAATCTCTCCCATTCTGACCACCTGTCATTGGCATATGTCAGAAGGATTTACAAGTTCTTAAACTGTTTGACTATGTTATGAATACACCTTATTTGTCCATCACATCCTGCAGTGGGGCTTGAACCCAGAGCATCTGGCTCAAAAGCACCTCAATACCACCTATGAGATGTTTTGCGGGAAGTTAAAAGGACAAGATTCCACTTTAAGAACATTTTATTGCTTTTCACTCCTTAGGTCAATTCGAGCCACAAACCCTGGAGAAAACACAGTGATGCTGGTTGTTGTTCCCCAGTTGTAAGTACTTCATATTCCAGTGTATCACTGATTAATGAAACTGCTTTAGAACGGAGTCAAAAAATTTCTCCTGTGGCATGTTGCTAGGAACATGTTCAAAAATTATGACAGGCATATATGTACATTTATGTTGTATTCTGCAGCTATGGCCTGACACTTCTACCTTGGCTAGAACATCAATCCCTTTGTCCAAGAGAGAGAATTCCACCCTGTTCATAGCACATGCAAATTAGTTTCCATTAGTTCAAATCTATAGTGCCAAAGTTCCTGGTAGAGAATATAAAGTGGACAAATTATCCACAGGGAGGAAGAAATTTGTGGTGCCATCCACTGACCAAGATTCTAATCAGGACAGATAGATGAGTTATATGTACAACACCGCTGTATCCATGCCGGTATTGGGGTATATGCTACCTGATAGGCTAGGTGTGACTTATGCCTTCTGAAAGCTGGCGTACAATACATCCGTGGCCTTATAATATCCCAATAATTTGCCTAAAGGGCTCAATTTCTTTCAATTTCTGCTCAATTGCTCCACCAAAACATAAAAATATAGTGTTTGTCTTATTTCATCCACCCTTCCTTTTGGAGCTCTGCCCGTTTGTTGGAACAGGTATCTCTGTCGCACCTCTCCAGGTATCCTGTCCTGAATATGCAAAAGGATCTCTTCCCACAATTTGGAACAGGTTCAGTATCAGAGCACCATGGGGGCCAGAAATCCCATTCAGTTTTATTTATAGTGGCAGTGCGGAGCACTAAGTAGTACAGCTCAATGACATTAAGTGGTTCCAAAGTGTCTGTGCTGTCTAACTATATGTTAACTTCAGCATTTATAGATAGAAATAAGACGAAGATTCAATTCAAGGAAAGGCCTTTCAGCCCACATATCTTATTCAATCCACAGCCCTTGCATGAGTCACACAAGCTGCTGATTCCCCAATTTCAGGAGCACTGATTTCCTTCCTCAAGCTCCCCTGTAAAAATACAACCAGTAGTGTTAAACATCTCCACCACCCTCAATTTTATCTCTCAAACGAGGTTGAATCAGTTCCTTTTTAAATATAAAATAAGAATACCAGATGCAGGATCAACACCGGTAAAGAGAAAAATTAGCACCTGGTCAGAATCCAGTCTAAGCTCAGAATGTTGACTTGTCTATTCTCTTTACAGATATGCATTGATCTGCTATATATTCCCAAAGTGTTGCTTCAGGTTTCTGTGTTTCCTGGTTGCTATTTTTTTTCACTCTTCCCTATTTAACGACAACAAATGTTTCCAAACCAGACATCTTTGAGAGTCGGGTACACATGTCCAAATTCCAATCTTGCTCAAGTTCCCAGCAGCCAAGGTTTTATAGCATAAAAGCACCCTCAGTTCTCTCACTAAACACACATTGAGATTGGAGTATAAAAGCATTTCTGTTTTGCATTGTACCATTATATAACTCAAGCAAGTTACCATAGAGTGTCCTAATTATCACGAGTGTTGGGTTTGCTCCAACACGAGGCAAGAAAGTTGAAAGTATAGAAAAATGGTTGCCGCCTTCTGAATATCCGAGGCCCAGCTGATGTGAATTTCAGCCAAGTCTGTATGCCCATAACTCCTGTCCAAGAGTGATGTGGAAATAGGTTACATATTCAAATCAGCTCCAAGAACAACCCGGGTTTGGAATTCTGAAAAACAAATCAGCAGGTCATGTGAGAGTATCACTCACTTGTCCCTGGAGGGAATCCATCTGTCCCTTTTAAGGATTGCTGAAGACATCTTCATTAACACCCAAAATATATTTTTGGATTTCTCCTGGCCTCATAAAACTACTGTTGCTTCTGCTAGCCACTAGATAACCCCACCATCACCCTTCCTCTCCACACTCATCTCATGCATCCTTTTGCTCATGACTTCCTGCATGGCTCCCTCATGGAGCAGCAAGTGTCCTGGTGCAGCAAGCTGCTCGCTCTCTCTAATTGAGTGCTCGACAGCTCACCGGTTGCATTCCAATAAAGCCCAAGTTGTGAGAATGGTTTAGATAGCCTGCTAAATCCACAAGGTGGCATTCCACAAGTGCAAAGTGGCTGACTCTGTGCCCATATTGGGGAAAAGATCAGAATTGCCCCAGTAGTTGTCATTTTTAAAAACAATAACAGACACAACACTTGATTTAGAGGAAGCAGTTGTATGTAAACTTCATTGTTATTTCTTCTTGCAGGTGTAACGATCAAGAGGAGAGTTCAGTTTTGCCCCTCCTTAATGCAGGTTTCAACAGGGTATAAAATTCTACCTTATTTGTTTCTATCTTCATTTCATGGTTGCAGCTGTTTGAAAACATTTACACGTGTTTATTCTATGATATATCTGCACCTGGATTAGTTATGCACGTTGTGGGATCCACAAAACGCAATTCTATCAACCTTTCTTCTCATATGTATCTACATCTGTACACTTTTCACAGCACTCAAATATCAAAATATATTGATGTAAAACGGCATGAAATGCATAATCATTGTTCTTTCCGCCAACATTAGAGTTGGTGGAATAGGCAAGCAAATTTTAAATTAAAACTTGGCCTCTTTGAAATTTTACTTTGACTTGACAAAGGAGCTCAATTTATATTTTTTCATGGCTTTTCTTTGTCAGAGGACTTGAAAGGGATCTACTAACACCTGCAGCTTCTGACAGAGAGAAACCTGCTGCAGAATAAGAGTGCTGCTGCAATTTAAAAGCCTGCCTGCTGTCCGGAGGGGGGGGGGGGGGGGTCATGGGGATTAAAGTGACCAGGCCACTGCAAAGTTTTCACAACTGATAGGCAGGAATGAAGATGTTGATCATAGAGCTGCTTGAAGTCACCATGCCAAGAGTGATCTTCAGGCAGGGCAAGAAGGGGCAATCCAGCCATGGTGCCCTCTCCCCCCCTCCCCCTAGGGGACAGTGTGGAGATTAACCTCTTGTCCCAAGCCTACCCAACCCCCCAGGACCTTTCGGGGATTCTCCCTCCATAGCCCAGCAGTGGCAGAGGAGCAAATGGCCATTGGACCTAGCTCCTTGACCCTCCCCACGGGGTTTAGCATGCCAGGTCCATGTTGGTCTTTACCAGCACCAAAGGCCGTCCAGTGCAGTTCTGGCTGGAGAGGCAGGTGAATGGAGGGAGGGCATTGAATCGGGTGAGGAACTCACCTCCTGACTCTCCAAAACCTGTCTGCCACCTACAAGGCACAAATCAGGAGTGTAATGGAATACTCTCCACTTGCCTAGATGAGTGCAGCTCCAACAACACTCAAGAAGCTTGACACCATCCAGGACAAAATTGCCTGCTTGATTGCTATCCATTCCGCAAACATTTAATCCCTCTATCACTGATGAACAGCAGCAGCCATGCATACCATCTACACGATGCACTGCAGGAGATCACCAAAGTTCCTTAGGCAACACTTTCCAAAACCACAACCACTACCATCTAGGAGGACTAAAGCAGCAGATACGTGTGGACACCATCATCTGGAAGTTCACCTCAAAGTCATCCACCATCCTGATTTGGATCTTTCACTGTCGCTCGGTCAGAATCCTGGAATTCCCTCCCAAATGGCACTGTGGGCATACCTACACCTAAGGACTGCAGGAGTTCAAAAGACAGCTCACCACTACCTTCAGAAGGGCAACTAGGGATGGGCAATAAGTACAGCAATGCCCACATCCCATAATTGAACAAAGAAACTCACCAATGCTTTTAAAAATACAAATAAAAATTGAAAGAACGGCTATGCCACAACTGTTGTGGGAGTTTGGGGACTGTGGGGGGCAGTTGTGGGGAAGGGAAATCCTTCCACAGGGCAGCCTTTGGCTGCACCCTCACTCAGGCAGGGTCTGTACACTTACTAGGCATGCTGGCACCCAGCCTGCATTTGGGTTCTCCAGGCATTGAATCACTGTTCATCATGTCAGAAAACTGGAAACTAACTGGAAAAATCCCAGTCCACATCCTTGAACTATTAACAACAGTCTAAATGTTCAAACAATGAACCCGCCTCCCTCAAATTGGCTGGGTTGGTGTCAGGAAACTGGTACGCTGGCGGGTATTCTTGTCCACCTTTGTTCCCAACATCAGCGGGCACGAAAGTCCTGCCCTTGTTACCCAACGGCCAATTTTGCTTAGAGAAATTGCACCATTAATAATTCTTTGGGAAAACAAGAATTATAATTATCTTCACTATTTCTATTATTTATATCTACTTTTCTTTAAAAAACTGTATTCTGGTTTGAACCAAGAGCCATGATGACATTTGAAGCACAAGCTCAGTACTAGCACTGAAACTGAGTTGAAGCAATATACGCAGTTAAAATTATATGATTACTGCAGAGCCATTTACTAATTGCTGTCTGTCATTAATGCAGCTGTCATGCTGTCAGTCTCAACAGCTCTTGCAACCCAATAGCTCATCCTTCACTCTCCATTATATATTCATTAATAGAACTAAAATACTACAAGGATGCACCCAGGAAAGATCTCCAAAATATTTGTTCAAATACTTTTTAACTAGTTAGAGGTTAAATTGGATAGCACCTGAAAACAGGCTCAGGGATCTTGATGCATGATTAACGCATAACTTGCCCATTTCAATGATTGTAGCTTGCAACCAGTGCTAATAGCACTGGTCACTGGCTGCCTCATCAGCAGAGGTCTCAAAATCATTAACCTGCTTGGCACCAGTTGGAGTTAACCAGCACCTCTTAAAGGGGAAATGTATTTTGGCTGCAGCAGATGCTGGCAGTCATACAGCAAGTGAATCTGACCTGAGAAGCAGTGAGGGACTGCACAACATGAGTGTGTGCAGGACCTGAGATTTTGACTCTTTACTAGAGGCCTTGATGGAAGAGGTGGAAAGGAGAGATGTAGTTTATCTAGAAGAGGCCAATTGGTTCTATAGACACATGCCAAAAAAGCCGTAAGAACAGATATCGTGGATTCAATTCCAGGAATCAAGCCCTGAAGACCTGGATGCACTGCTACAACAAGTTCAATGACTTTACCCGAGCAGTCAAGGTCAGTGAATGTACCTTCAAATTCCTTGTTTGTTCATATCATCTCAAACGCACCTTTTTCTTTTTTGGGAATAATGTGGAAGTGTTGGAAGAATTAGCAGACTGATTATCAGTGTGTTGAACCACATCATAAGCACTCCTTCCATGGCGAACAAGTCCTGGGACTTGAACACAGAGGTTCTGGCTCTAAGGTGTGGTGCTACCTTCTGAGCCACAAGACCACCCTCCATCTTCAAATAACGTATCCTTAAATCTAGTTTCAGACACTGCTCACATCACCAAACTCTCATCATTTACCCACCATCAACATCAGTCAGGTCTTACAGCTATCATTCATATGCTTCAGCTCACCTTCATGCATTTAGCACAGCTGTAAGCCTTCCATCAAAATCTCACAGACACTGCCAATTATAGAACCATGATGCCCACATCAGTCAAGTAGGTTGCATGACACTCACTGACACACTGCCCTCTCTCTTGCAGGAAAAGGTGGTACATAATGGTGGATGCAGGAGTAAATCAGAGGGGGACAAGCATGTTTACTTGTCCTAACTCCCACGGAGGAGACACCTGGCCATTATATAAGCATGCATCGCTGAAGCTATAGCCAGCAGCAGGGCTCAAACCATCAGTGACGATGGTATGCTTGTGCCTAATGCTTCTTCCCACTTGCCCCTCATCCCACATTCTCTTCTGATTTGCAAATGGTGTATGCATGTACCACTTAATACCAACAGGACCATCCCCACTCCCCACTGCCCATCCACCACTGTACCAACAGTCTTAATGTAGTGCTTGTTTCTTATACAATACTCAAGTGGTGCAAACTGGCCAGGCAGTGCATGAATAGCAAGAAGAGAGGGGCTTGAAGATACGACACAATCACTTTATTTCAAACTCCCAGCCACCAGCTCAGAAGACGACATGAGGCCTGGATTTTCACCAAAACAGTTGTGGCAAAAATGGTGGATGAGGCCAGAAATTGCAAATCCTTCCCCATTTTAATGGGGGCAGAGCACATTTTGCACAACTCATAAGGGCAACTGGCCTCATCAGCTGCATCCACTCAAGTGGGATTTTAGTAGCCCAGGAGTGCGAAACCGAAAGTGTGTAGAGTAGACCTGGTAGGAGAAATGCTCTGGGAACGACCCAGGTTCAGAGACGGACTTACATATTTGGGGCCTCCACACTCACCCTCTTTGTGGCCTCCCCCATGACATCACACCCCATCCCACCAGTGACATCAAGCCCCACCCTAAATGATGCCAATGCCCCCTGATCCCACCCACCTTCAGTTCACACAATACAAGCTATAAAAATACAGAAAAATACACAAATCACTGCTTAACTGCATTAGTGCTTTATAACTTGTGAAAACAGGCCTGTAATTAATCAATTGAAATCCACAATGCAAGCAAAGCACAATGCAAAACTTAACTCCATCAGTGTTTTTTGACTTATAAAAACAAGCCTGTAATTGATGAATTGAAATCCAAGCCCATCTGTTGTCAGCATGATGGTAGAGACGGTCAATATCGTGATCTGTGTGTCTTGAGGTGAACACACATGGAACTGGCAGATGAACATCAAGGTAGAGAAATCAGCCGATGATATGACTACAGCACAGCAGAGACCAATGAGGAACAGAATGCGCCAGAAACTGTCCAGTGCAGGAGCAGATACTCCAGAGAAATGGAGTATCCAGTCCAAGTCCATTATTAGTGGCTTTGCTGGTTACCATCTAGCAGGATTCCATTCTTTGTCTTTCTGAAGGCCAGTATTGAGAGCGATGGGGAATGGCAGTTACTCACTGGTTATAACTGTCTGCATGTGACCACCAGCCATTATATCAGACCAGCATATGTTCTCTTTTGAAGAATAGAATTGAGACTGGAGAATATGGCAGAGGGACGGATTTTTTAGATTTTCTTGTTTCATCAGTTGTTTGCAATCCATGGCAATTTTGATAACATTTTTTCTGCACTTTTCCTTCACAAAATCATCAATAACGTTCAACATAGATAAAATCTTGTAATGATATATTTTCAATCGTCAGTATTGCTGAACTTGCAAATGCTCCTGACTTGTCATACTTCACAGATCATTTTTCACTCTTCAATACAGAGAAAAAATACAATACAAAAAAGAACAGAAACATTTGTGAAAGGTAATGTTGAAAGTATTTTCAGAATGGTTTCCACGTTTGGAAAGGTTGCCTGCAAACCATCACATACAACCCTGTACAAATCATCTGGTGATCGTGAAGCACAAGAACTCATCATTAACAATTAAATGAATTAATTGTTTCACTCCAATTTCAAAAGGGTTTGTGTCTATGTCCTCTCAGTAGAATTCTGTTAATCTCTTACTGCAGCAGCTCTTAGCATTCTCACCCAAACTTCTGTCAAAAAATGTGCAAAATAATTCAACAGTTTCTTTCAGAGATTCATTTCTACACTGCAATTGCACAATTATTGTGTCACAAATAACATTGGCAGTCTCAAGGTTGATCTTCTCTTTCCCTTTTAAAGTAATTTCATTGTCTCTAGTTTCATCAAAAATTAACTTCCTGCATCTTGTATGGTCTCATCATCACAGGGACCTGTATTTGTTGTTAATGTTATTGCCTCTGCTTCCACTGGGCATAATCACTTCAAACTTCCCTGACGACACTTCTAACTGAGGCTAATAATTACGAAGCATTCAATAAAGTTGTATCAACATTTTGCAGTGATTTGCTGACAGCATTAATTCTTTAAAGTAAACGGTTCCACAAAACAGTAAAACAGCAATACTGTACTTTTCAAACTTCGCTGCTAAGGATTTTGCTTCAGCTGTCACACATCATTTCCATGAATTTGATGTGACTATGTCTGATAAGCATTGACAAATTCAGTTTCAAAGCCGAAACAGCATCTGCACAAGCGGATCACCTGGTGTCACAAATTCTTTCGACCGTCAAATGTTTTCATTAGTGAATTGATTTCTAAGCCACTCTGCCATTAGGTTCTGTCTGTTAAGAATGTTTTCCATGTGCCTACACCAATCATGATTGCAGCATATTCCACCGATACGTGGAAGATGAAAAAAAGCATACAAGTTTTGAACAAAGTCAAAAAAATGTATTGGTTTTTCCTGAGCCACAATATTGATAATCTTTCAAATGCTCTTTGAGAAGCTCATCAAATTCACTGAGATATTCAAGGCAGACTAAAAATGATCTCTTTGACTTGACACTGATGACTCATCATGCCCTCTTAAAGGAATTCCCAAGGAAGACAGCAGTTTGACTGGCAACAACGCATCTCTGCACTTTCCTCCAATAAGAACACTCATTTTGAAACAGCTGATAATGCAGAATCAATTCTTCCAGATAATTTACGTCTTTGAACAAACACATACATAGGGCTGGATTCTCTGACCTCACCCACAGCTAGGATTCTCCAACCTCTCGGCAGTGAGTGAAGATTTGGCTGAGCGCCAAATTCTCTGTTCTCATTGGCACCGACAGCAGGGCATGAACAGCTGGAGAATTCCAGCCGTAGCGTTAATATGACTTTTGGAAGTTTCATGATCAGCAAGATCTCTTTCAATGTTTCTCCGGTTAGAGTACCCATCGACAAATGATTCTTTCCCTTTACTAGGGTGAGGGAATAATTTGCAAATATGGCATTAGGCTGCCTTAGAGGTTTACAAAAAGAAGCAACCAATTTCTCTTTCCATCATGCCATTTTTACCCTAGAAAATTGGACTCATGAAGACTTATACACTACTTTCAGCCTCGAACCTCAAACTATTTTCTCAATTTTCAACATTACTTATGTTCACTGGTTTATTTATTATGAAATATTCAATCATATCTGGTGGAATAGATTTTTGCCATAAGTCAATGTCTTCAGGGTAGGTTTCTTCACTCACTTCGGCTGCAGAAGAATGAGCTTGAACAGTATCTTATAGTTTCATTCCCATTTCAGAATAAGATTTTCAGGCAATGTGTTGTCTCCGGAAATTGGCAGGTCGAAGTCATCAGACAAGTCACCAAAACTTTTGGTGGATGTTGTTGTTGAGGGTGAATGTGCAGTTTAGGGACTGCAAGATACTTCAAACCTTTTGAAATACAGTGCCAAACTGTCTTTTTGCCAAGCTTCAATCTCTTGCCTTGCCTTAAACTTTCTGTATCTTTGACAGCCAGATTCATAGTGTCGCTTCATATTGACTGATCTGTCTTGATTTCAATGAATATGAATTTTCAGAAAGAGCAGTCTTCTTTGCCCTCCTCAGCCCTGGGGGTCAGGGTGCCCCTGCTCACTTTGATGACATTGCTTCACTGCTGGCTCAGGTTGCCTGGCTATGGAATGGCCTTTCCTTCACCTGCTTAGTCAACCTCAACCCTGGCCTGGGAGTCAGGTCATTCCTGCAGCTGCTCCCTTCGACAACCTAAGCTTGCAGTGTGTTTGTGGCTCACTGGGATCACCGCTGGCAACTGGCCTGATCTATGTTCTCACTGACACCAGTCTACTTGCCCAGCCCTTCTCACTCTCAGTCCTGGCATCTGATTGAGTCACTCTGCTGCTCCTCGAAAACCATGTATGGCTGCTTGTCTGACACTCACAAATCCCAACTGCTCACCTGTCGCTCGGGTGGCCAGACCTTTAGCCTCAAGACTGTGTTTGCTCATGGCTGGCTGCCTGGCTAGTGCCATTGGCTTTATCTGGCCTGCCTTGACCTCTGCTCTTGCCTTCGGTCAGTGGCCGCATCCTTACCAGTACAGTTGCCGCTCAGCCCTCTCACTCTCAGCCCTGGCCTCTGGTCGAGTCACCCCACCGCTCCCCATAAACCACACCATGAACTTCCCAACTGTTAACTGCTCACTTCTTACAAGGACGGCCAAGCCTCGAGCCTCCATGACCGCGTATGCTTCTGGCTCACTGCCTGGCTGCTGCTGGCTTTATCTAGCCTGCCCTGTCTTGGCCTCTGTTCTTTATTTGGTTGGTTGGTTGCCTGCTTGCCTTTTTTCAGCCCTGGCCTGGAGGTCATTTCACCTCACCTTTCCACACAATGGCCATTGTCCAGCGCCTCCCCCTCGGTCCTGGCTGAAGGCCTCGCAGGCTCGCGCCACGAAGTAAGCTCAGCCACCTCACTGTTGCCTCAGGCTCCCGAGCCCAAATGTCAGAAACCTGGTTGCTGCTTTACTGATGGAAAATTCAGAAATTTCAGACCAGACAATCAGGAGATCTGTCCAAACTACACCCAAGTCACAACCGCATCTCAACCTTTGGGAGAGTATTTTCCCACTCTAAGAGGACTCCACCAATCAAACCCGATGTTGTTCTGCATTTCCTGCTGATAGGCTCATGAATGAGGTTCTGATTATTGTTCCCACAGCCACTTCTCTGTATAGGCCCCCCTATTGGCCTGGGCCTGCACTGTAACTCTATGTGTTTCATTGTAAGTCCATCTCTGCCCAGGTTAGTATTCCACCATGGCAGATAGTGATATTTGAATTCAATAAAAATCTGTAATAAAAGTCTAATAATGACCGTGCAACCATTGTCAATTGTCGTAAAAACCTATCAGGTTCACTAATGTCTTTTAGAGAAGGAAATCTGCCATCTTTACTTGATCTGGCCTACATGTAACTCCAGACCCAGAGCAATGTGGTTGACTCTTAAATGCCCTCTAAAATTGCCTAGCAAAGCTACTGAGTTCAAGGACAATTAAGGATGGGCAATAAATACTGGCCTAGGGAAGGAAGATAAAAGATGGGCATGGTACCCTCACATATAGATCCATAGAATCCAGTCAATGTGAGCATTGTGAAGTAGAAGGTCAGGAGGAAGACATTGCAGCTTGTGCATCAGGAAGGACGAGGAGGAGAGACAGGACAACCAGGTACCTACCTGTGAATAGGTGTACAGCCCTAGCACATATTTCAATATGAAGGCGAACCAGTGATGAAAGCAACTGAAGAGAAGCTGTGAGGTGGTGACAGACATACGTTGCATGGTCCAGGAAGTACTCGAGCCATAATCTATTGCCCCCATGCCTTACCGGTGGCTGTAAAGATAGCCACAGGATCCTGTCTGGTATATTCCACAGTCACATTAAAGCATTAACTAATGCCCTGTTTGCACTTGTAGGCATCACATTAATTTTCCTATAGACTTGGTGTTTCAGACAGCTTCCCTCAGGTGCAGGGTGTTACTAATTGCATCCATGTTGCCATAAAGGCTCCAACTCAACCTAAAGTCCTTCCACTTATTCATTGTACAGGTGGCTTGTCACCACAACAAGGTCCTCTGGCTGCTGCTACAACTCCTTCATAATAAGGAGTTCCCAGCTTCCTCAGCAATTTGAGTCGCCAATGCAGATCCGTGGTTAGGCTAATGACTCCCTTTGGAAACCATCAAACTGCGGCAGAGCATAAGTACAACAGCAGCCACACTGTCATAAGGAGTACAATCAAGTAGGCCATTGGCATTTTAAAGATATGCTTCAGGTGCCTCAGTCGCTCAGGTGGAGCCCTACAATATGCCCAAACAAGCGTATCAAGAATAGTGGCGGTGTGCTGCATGCTGCTTAACAGTGGAGGGGGCTACAAATCGGCGATGATGAGGTGATGGGCAGAGCTCCAATCTTTGAGAAAACTGAGGAAGCTGCTATCCATTCTGTCGAGTCAGAACCAGATGATAAGGTCACCAATTGCAGAGCAGCTGGGAAGCTGTGTAGCCAGGGCTGACGCTGTGCAGATGAGGATCATTACCAGACAGGCCTATGTGAAAAATAGATTGTCATAAAATTCTCTGATCTCACAATCGCCATCAGCCAGTCCCTAGTGAGCAACTTCAACCTAATGAGCTTTTTACATTGACCTCACAATTATTAAGGGGAATGTCCATCCTCCACAACTGAGCTGACTCAGTCACGTTCACACCACTACGATCCTGATTGTCATAACCATGGGCCTCAACATTGTAATGACTTCAGTGAGGTCCATGAGTTAGACCTGCTTGAATATGTGTTCCCTAATTGAGGCCCTTTAAGGCTGCTCAATCAGGGAGCTCTACAGAGACTTATAATGTGGAGTGGCTGGGTCATCAGCACTCAGGTCAAATACTCTGTACTGGGAAGTACTTGCCTGAGTATTGCAAACGATTGTAAATAAATCAGTTTTGGTGAAGGGACACCAGCCTCTCAGAAGTTATTTTAAACATATTCCAAACACAGAGTAATACATCATTCACAACTTGGCCCCCCCTCACATGAACACCAGTGCTTGCAACTGAAATGCCAAAGCCCCCACATACTCCATAATCAAACTGTGCCCACAATTCTGAGAGTAATATGACTTACTCTCTGAGTGCTGATAGAATTGTATGTTCCAGCACACATGCAGAAGAGGTATGTCGCAGAGGATGAACCAGAAAAAGACCAATTTTCCTGTTAGTCAGCTAATCTTCTATCCATGCCAATATATTATCCCCTATACCATGACCTTTTATTTTCTGCAATAGCCTTTGATGTGGCACCTTAGCAAATGCTTTCTGGAAATCTATGTACCATGCATCCTTTGGTTGTATCCATAGCACGTGATTCCTTCAAAGAACTCCATAGATTGCATGTTTCTCTCCATGCAATTGTTCAATCTCTCGTAGTCTGAGCGGTTAAGCCCCTGGGATAATGTGCAGCCCATGATGGTGATGGGCCCTCCATTTGCAGTCCAAGAGCTTCAACTGCCTCAGAGACTCCACCAGATGTCCACACATCTGCTGCTTGGACAAATACTGTGTCCAAAATGTGACTCCTGAGGCTCCATGTTCCTGCCACTGAAGCTTCATTGTGAATTTCCTCCTCCTCTGAGGTGGACTGTGCACAGATGTCTCTGACTCTGACATCTCCCTCTGCATACTGGTGCTATTCCCTTCACCCTGTGCACTGACTCTACACCCAGTACATCACTCCGAGTTGACGGAGTGCGGGCTAGTATGATGTGGAACTACCACCTGGGCCAGTCCTCCTCATGATGCCCAAGGAATGAGGCATCCTGGAAGATGAGCAAGCAGAGCTGGGAGCTCCATGAGACGCAAAATGAGATATTTAGGTTTTTATTTTATTCATTCATGGAACGCGGGCGTCTCTAGCATTTGTTGTCGGTCTCTGTGAGTTGCCTTCTTGAACTGCTACAGTCCCTGTGGTATAGGTAAACCCATAGTACTCTTAGGGTGGGAGTTCCAGGACTTTCACTCAGCAACAGTGATATTTTTCCAAGTCACGATGGTGAGAGGCTTGGAGGGGCACTTCCTGGTGGTGGTGTTTTCATGTATTGGCTGCCCTTAGCCTAACGTTGGACAAACGTCTAACCCTTCACATTCTGCAAGCACGATCAGGATTCATGCCACTGCCTTTAACCATGCTCACACTTTCCTTATCCCATCCTCGTACTCCCTCTCATACCAATGTCTTTTTGTGCTCAGAGAAGTGGTGGCATGACCTCCACCATTGTTTACGCCTACAAACCTCAATGCTGAAGCAGAGGTATATGCCAGGTCTCACACCTCAGCTGCAGCATGAAGATATGACCCTTCTCTTGGAGCATTGTATAGATAAGCCAAGCTGCTCACTTTGCCAGAATGCAGCAGATCACTGAACCTTTCCTGGTGCTGAATCCAGGGACACTCATGCTCTCCTGCTGTGCTGAACAGAGCCACATTATGTATCCCAGCCATCTTGGTGACTGCAGGTTGATTTCTTCCATTAATCCTTGAAGCATGGGGCAGTTGGACCCATTCCTTTCCGTGTCTCCTCGGTGTGACATTCTATGAATAAAAATGTACGGTGAAAAGATCGTGAGCCATTCAAATTACAAGGCTCTCATTCACATTTGTGGGCTTACATGCACTAACAATTTGCATCTCATTAATGACCATTGTTAACAGTGTGGTGCGGAGAATAGCTCCATATAAATAATGGTGCCATGTATGTTGTGACTGTGACTCCAAGGCAGCATGGCTGTGCTCTGTGATGCACTAACAACACCCAGAGACGGAATCTGGAATAATAGGCTTTTATTAACTATAAAAGGGAACTAACTCTACAGTAAACTCTAACCAAGGGACCGGACCAGAATGAGGCGAAGGGGAGGAGCAGCCACCTTTATACCCCAGTGAACAGGGGAGGAGCCTCAGGCAGCACCGGTAGGGGTGTGTCCAGTCATCAGGACATAACAGTGGTTATCAGAACATAACAGTGGTTTACCACATTCACCCCCTGTTTAAAAAAAGAGTCCAGCGGGGTGAGATGGGTGGAACTATATATATACAGAGTCACAGATTAAGTCGGTTCGGTGGCTTGATCCGCCGCTGCGACCGCCGTAGTGTAGGTTGCGATGTCAGTTCCGATGGCCGCGAAGTCAGTTGCGGAGATTGCGGTGTCAGTTCGGGTGCCAAAACCCGACTATCGGACCCATCCACAGCCTCGTCCAACTGCCGGGTGCGTGGTGACGGTTCCCAGGGCTCAGGCGAGCTGTACACAGGGGTGAGAGGAGTGAGCAGTGACCCTGGCGCTGTTTGGAGACCAAAAGAGTTTGGGGCTGTGGGGTTGAGGGGCGTAGTGGACTCCGGGGCACCCGCGGGTGCCAGGTCTCGAATCGAGACCGTTTCCTCTCGCCCATCGGGCTACGCCACATAGGCATATTGGGGGTTGGCGTGGAGGAGCTGGACCCTATCGACCAGGGGATCCGACTTCCGGGTCCGAACATGCCTCTGGAGCAGAACAGGGCCGGGGTACACCAGCCACGACAGTAGGGATGTCCCCGAGGACGACTTCCTGGGGAACGCGAACATTCGCTCGTGGGGAGTGGCATTGGTTGCTGTACACAGGAGGGACCTAATCGAGTGTAATGCATCAGGGAGGACCTCTTGCCAGCGGGTGACTGGAAGACCCTTAGACCACAGAGCTAGTAGAACGGCCTTCCAGACTGTTGCGTTCTCTCTTTCCACCTGTCCATTTCCCCAGGGGTTGTAGCTGGTAGTCCTACTCGAGGCTATGCCTTTAGAGAGTAGGTACTGACGCAGCTCATTACTCATGAAGGAGGATCCCTGGTCGCTGTGGATGTAGCTGGTGTAACCGAACAGTGTGAAGAGACCATGCAGGGCCCTGACGACCATGGCCGAGGTTATATCCGGGCAGGGAATGGCAAAGGGGAAACATGAATATTCATCTATCACGTTCAGAAAATAGATATTGTGGTCAGGAGAGGGGAGGGGCCCTTTGAAGTCGGCACTTAGGCGTTCAAAAGGGTGGGTGGCTTTTATGAGGTGCGCTCTATCTGGCCGATAGAAGTGCGGCTTGCACTCTGCACAGACCTGGCAGTGTCTAGTTACAGACCTGACTTCCTCAACGGAGTAGGGAAGGTTGCGGGCTTTAATAAAATGGAAAAGCCTGGCAACTCCCGGGTGGCAGAGGTCATTGTGGAGAGCCTGCAACCGGTCCACCTGCGCGCTGGCACATGTTCCACGGGACAGGGCATCCGGGGGCTCATTGAGCTTCCCGGGCCAGTACAAGATATCGTAATTGTAGGTGGAGAGTTCGATTCTCCACCTCAATATCTTATCATTTTTGATCTTGCCCCGCTGTGTATTGTTGAACATGAAGGCGACGGATCGTTGGTCCGTGAGCAGGGTGAACTGTTTACCGGCTAAGTAATGGCGCCAGTGCCGTAAAGCTTCCGCTATGGCTTGGGCCTCTTTTTCGACAGAGGAGTGTCGAATTTCAGGGCCTTGGAGGGTTCGGGAAAAGAAGGCCACGGGTCTGCCTGCCTGGTTAAGAGTGGCGGCTAAGGCAGTCAGACGCATCGCTCTCCATCTGGAATGGGATGGATTTGTCTGTAGCGTGCATCGTGGCCTTTGCGATATCAGCTTTGATGCGGTCGAAGGCCAGACGGGCCTCTGCCGTCGGGGGAAAAGAGGCGGATTTGATCAGCGGACGGGCTTTGTCCGCATAATTGGGGACCCACTGGGCATAGTACGAGAAGAAGCCCAAGCATCTTCTCAGTGCTTTGATGCTAGTGGGGAGGGGGAGTTCCAGGAGGGGACGCATACGTTCGGGATCGGGGCTGATGACCCCGTTTTCCACCACGTACCCAAGGATGACGAGGCGGTGTGTGCGGAATACACACTTCTCCTTATTATAGGTCAGGTTAAGGAGATTTGCTGTGTACAGGAATTTGTGGAGGTTGGCGTCGTGGTCCTGCTGATCATGGCCACAGATGGTGACATTATCCAGGTACGGGAAGGTAACCCGTAGCCCGTTCTGGTCCACCATTCGGTCCATCTCACGCTGGAAGACCGAGACCCCATTGGTGACGCCGAAAGGGACCCTAAGGAAATGGTATAGGTGACCATCCGCCTCAAAGGCCGTATATGGCCTGTCCTCCGGGCGAAAAGCTGGTGGTATGCCGACTTCAAGTCAATGGTGGAGAACACCCAATAGTGCGCAATCTGATTGACCATGTCAGATATGCGAGGAAGAGGGTACGCGTCCAGCTGCGTGTATCGATTAATGGTCTGACTGTAGTCAATGACCATTCTGTGTTTCTCACCAGACTTTACGACTACCACTTGAGCTGGTACTGGCCTGAATGATCCACTCCTTGAGAAGCCATTGGACCTCGGACCTGATAAGGGCCCTGTCTCCAGCACTATACCGCCTGCTCTTGGTGGCGATAAGCTTGCAACCAGGGGCAAGATTAGCGAACAGAGAGGGAGGGGTGATTTTAAGAGTCGAGAGACTGTAGGTTGTGTGCGGTGGGCAATTTCGAAACTGCTGATTGCAGACGGAGAGCGGGGGAAGAGGCCCATTATAAATCATAGTCACACTCCTCGGGTGGGTCAGGAAATCCAGCCCCAAGAGTACAGCCGTGCAGAGATGAGGCAGCACGAGGAGCCTGAAATTCTCATATACCGTGCTCCTCACCGTCAGGGTCACGACGCAGTATCCGAGGACATTTACGGAGCGGGATTGCGATGCCATGGAGATCATTTCTTTGACGGGCCGCAGGGAAAGGGCATATCGACTCACCGTATCAGGGTGAATAAAGCTCTCCGTGCTCCCACTGTCAAACAAACAATGCTCCACGTGGCCATTTACCTAGACGTCCATTATGGACCTGGCGAGTTGGTGAGGCTGGGACTGGTCCAGGGTAATTGACGCCACTGTCGAGGCATGTGAGAAGTCACAGGCTGCTGACGACGTCGGAGATGGCTGCCCCCGCTGGTCGCACGCGGCCGATGTCGTCCAAGATGGCAGCCCCCGCGGGTCGCACGCGGCCGATGTCGTCCAAGATGGCGGCCCCCTTGGGTCGCACGCGGCCGATGTCGTCCAAGATGGCGGCCCCCACGGGTCGCACACGGCCGATGTCGTCCAAGATGGCGGCCCCCGCGGGTCGCACACGGCCAATGTCATCCAAGATGGCGGCTCTTGCGGGTCGCACACGGCGCTACTGGACCTTGAGGTGGACTTTGCCCGGCAGACCTTCGCATAGTGGCCCTTCTTCCCACACGTGGAGCAGAACGAATCCTTCGCCGGGGGTGCTTTCCTCGGCCGCAGAAGTAGCATTTCGGACCACTGGGGACTGCCGCGGCGGTAGACTTGTGGACTGCACGTGGCGTGGTGTGGATCAGGGGCCCGCTCGAGTACTGGGGAGGTAGTGGCAGTGGTGCTCACGATGCGCTCACGTGGTCGGGGGTGTAAGCTTCGAGATTACGGGAGGCCAGCTCCAACGATTCGGCTAGCGCCACGGTTTTCTGCAGGTCCAGCCCACCCTGCTCCAGCAGCTGCTGTCGGATATAACTCGACCCGATGCCCGTGACATAGGCGTCCCGGATTAAGTCCTCCGCGTTTTGGGCGGCTGATACTGCCGTACAGTTGCAGGCCCGGGCAAGTACCCGCAATGCGCCCAGAAATTGGTCGCACGACTCACCCGGCTGTTGTCGGCGTGTAGCTAGTAGATGTCATGCGTAGACCTCATTAGGCCGCTTGTGGTATTGGCCTTTTAGCAGTTTGATTGCGCCCGTATACGTGTCGGCGTCCCGAATGGTAGCAGACACGACGGCGCTTACTCGTGCGTGGAGCACATGGAGTTTGTCAGCCTCGCACTGGACGACAGCGGAGGCGTCGAGGAAAGCCTGGAAACATTTTAGCCAGTGATCAAAACTATCAGAGGCTCCCACGGCTTGAGGGTCCAGCTCGAGTTTGTCTGGCTTCAAGAGTTGCTCCATCACAAGAAAACTTTAATATAGTTAATAAAATTGATGCACTATCAACACCCAGAGACGGAATCTGGAATAATAGGCTTTTATTAACTATAAAAGGGAACTAACTCTATAGTAAACTCTA
Source organism: Mustelus asterias (assembly GCF_964213995.1). Taxonomy (NCBI): domain Eukaryota; kingdom Metazoa; phylum Chordata; class Chondrichthyes; order Carcharhiniformes; family Triakidae; genus Mustelus; species Mustelus asterias. Next base: position 113,221,949 of record NC_135806.1, read on the forward strand.
ACCAAGGGACCGGACCAGAATGAGGCGAAGGGGAGGAGCAGCCACCTTTATACCCCAGTGAACAGGGGAGGAGCCTCAGGCAGCATCGTGTAGGGGTGTGCCCAGTCATCAGGACATAACAGTGGTTATCAGAACATAACAATGGTTATCAGGACATAACAGTAGTTTACCACACTCTGCAACCACTGAAAACCTCTCTGATTTACTCCCTCTTAGGCATACTGCTGTTTTGCCGTGATGCTATGCAGCTTTGAGGGACCTGGTCAAAGGTCAACAGTGTGAGGCACATGTTGAGTGGAAAGAGGGCAATTGGATGATTTTGATTTGATTTATTATTGTCACATATATTCGTATACAGTGAAAAGTATTGTTTCTTGCCTGCTATACAAACAAAGCATACCGTACATAGAAAAGGAAAGGAGAGAGTGCAGAATGTAGTGTTACAGTCATAGGGTGTAGAGAATGATCAACTTAATACAAGGTAGGCCCGTTCAAAAGTCTGATGGCGGCAGGGAAGAAGCTGTTCTTGAGTTGGTTGGTACGTGTCCTCAGACTTTTCTATCTTTTTCCTAATGGAAGAAGGTGGAAGAGAGATTGTCTAGGGTGCGTGGGGTCCTTAATTATACTGGCAGTTTTTCCGAGGCAGCGGGAAGTGCAGATAGTTTCAAAAGATGGGAGGCTGGTTTGAGTGATGGATTGGACTTCATTCACGACCCTTTGCAGTTTCTTGCAGACTTGGACAGAGCAGCAGCCATACCAAGCTGTGATACAACCAGAAAGAATGCTTTCTATGGTGCATCTGTAAATGTTTGTGAGAGTTGTAGTGGACATGCCAAATTTCCTTAGTCTTCTGGGAAAGTAGAGGTGTTGGTGGGTTTTCTTAACTGTAGTATTGCCATGGAGAGACCAGGACAGGTTGTTGATGATCTGGACACCTAAAAACTTGAGGCTCTCGACCATTTCTACTTCTCCCCCATTGATGTAGACAGGGGCCTGTACTCCACTACGCTTCCTGAAATTGATGACTATCTCCTTTGTTTTGTTGACTTTGAGAGAGAGATTATTGTCATCACACTAGTTTCTCTATCTCTTTCTTGTACTCCCTCTCGTCATTATTTGAGATCTGACCCACGACAGTGGTGTCATCAGCAAACATGAAAATCGAGTTGGAGGGGAATTTGGCCACACAGTCATAGGTTTTTAAGGGGCTGAGGGCACAGCCTTGTGTTCAGGATGGTTGTGGAGGAGGCATATGGAATAATGAGCATGGCACTGTTCATCATTCATCCATCCACTGAATCTTGGCAGTTAACTACATGACTGCATAATATCTGTACCAGGTAGCGGTGACAGGACAATGCCATCTCCATGGCTGTGTCTTGAGAATCCACTCCAAGTTTTCTGTAGTTCCATAGAGTACATTTTGATTGTGAAGCAACAATGACAATCCTCCTGTAAGAAAAGTCTGTGATGATCATGAATTCCAGGGTCATCCAACAGTTGGACAACATTTACAGCTTTGACACTCACCTGACCTGGCACTGACATCTCGCCCGAGGCACAGGAAGTTATCCATGGATGACCAACCTCTCAAATGGAACTTTCTGAAGGCCTGCTTTTTATCTGCATCTGATTGCCCAACCCTGTGCCAGTCCAGCATCTGACCCTTCACTACTTCGGCTCACACACCCGACTCTTATTTTGGCCCACCACATCAAAAGACATTCTTGAAGATTTGTCCGTTTCTTTGGGGAAGCCAGGTAAGCAGGCCCTTGCAATTAAGAGAGATGTCTTTGCAGCAGTAGCACCTTTGACACTAGCGGGCACCTTCGTAGCCCCTGGATCTGGCAATCAATTCAAATATCGGCAGCAGGCCCTCCCAACCTGAGAAAAGTGCCAACAGGGGGAGTAATTTGCCCTTAATTGGACTTTTAAGTGGTTCAGTTGGATGCCCAGTGAACAGCGCACAACTAATTTTGTCAGCGATGACAATATTTCACGATGGTTGGAAGACATTAGGCTCCTCTCCCAATGTTTTCCGCCCACCATATTACAAGCTCTTCTGTCTCCCATTGCCTCTCCAACAGGTTGGGAAAAGTCAGCTCATTAAACCAAAGCCTTGTCTGCACTCTCAGGTTAACATAAAACTGGTAGAGCTATGGGAAAAGGACAAAGATGTGCAACTAATTGGATGAGGCAAAAGGGCCCAAATGGTCTCCTTCTGTGCCTAATTAGTCAATGTTAAATAGCACAAATTAGGTAATACTGGTCAACTGCTTAGAAGAGAGGAACATCAGCTAAACCTTCAAAAAGGACTTTTAAAATGATGTCAGGAGGCAGCATGAATATTTGAAATGGTGTTTCGAATAGGTTAATATGGGCAAATGACTTGAAATTCATTCAAGATAGTTCATGTTATGGGAAAATGTATTCCCCTAGATGGATGAATTAAATGGAACTAATCATGTTACTGATTTGTGTGATCGGAGATATGGGAAGCTGTTCAGCATGGAAAGATCATACACCAATGCTGTAGACTGTTCTTTTGAGATTGGGGTTAAGGCATGTTGGACCAGAGTAGGGAGACCTTGGCCGGTATTTTATACTCTTCCCTGTAGTGAGCTTGGAGGTGGGGAGGGCATTTCTTTGGGTGGATTGGGGCCCCCCACTGTCACCTTCACACCTCCATCCTGATTAAGTTCATAGTGGGAAGGCCCATGGACAGACTTCCTGCCATGCCATCAAGTGAGGTCCTCAAGTGGGCAGTTAAGGGCGTCACCCTGCCACTGCTGGCAATAAACAAATTTCAGGCAGGTCTGTTGCCACACAGGGAACACAACGAAGAAACCTGTGCAGGTCACGTTTAGTCTCCTGTGGAGGGGGATCCCTCATTCAAAGACACTCAGTGTTGATCGAGGGACCCAGCATTGGAATGGGAGGCCCGCTGAGAGCCACAGACCTGCTCTCCTGCCAGTACTCACCTGAGTCTAGGGATCCAAAAGGATCCAGGTCACAGGTGGGTGTCTTTCCAGTAACAACTGCCACTTTCCCAGTGGCGCTGCTGAGCAAAAGAGCTGCCAGCAGCGCTCAGCAGGTGGGGCTTTTGCCCCAGGACCCTTGATCGTGGGAAAAGGCCCACTAATGACCTCTCAACTGCCTGATTGTCACGTACTAGCAGGAGTTGGCAACGTAGGTTGTGCACCAGTTCTCCAGTTGAGAGCCAGTAGTCCTGTTGCCTCCATTAAAATCTATCCCGCCCCCAACCCCCTTTCTTCCATCTGATACCAGACTGAGCACTGCTTGTTGCTGGCAATGAGTGAGAAGTGCAAAATTATTTAATTCTTGGTACTGTCAACACTCATTCTCATGAACATCATATTCAGGGAAAATGTATTAAAGCATTTAAACACTTTTTCTTTGGTTAACATTGTCTATAAAAAGTCAAGGTGATCAACAACTTTGGTGATTTACATCATATTTTATTTCTAACTGTAGGTAGGATATTTTTTAACTTTTTGAAGTGATCATGGTATCTTTAAAAATATCTGGAATTTTCTAATAGCTACACATTAGAGATTCTTCATGAAAGTTAATGTATCATCAGGGGCGTTGTATCACATCCAGTTCCGTTATTACCTTAAATCCACACAACTGCATTTTCTAGCAGAAGTTACTGGTCAGTGATCCAACACAGAAACCACAGCTTTCAAATCTTCGATAAAAGGGCTGATCTATCATTCTATTTGTGGTTGAAGGTAGCAATATACCTGCCATGAGGTTAAGCAAAGTATGCTTAAGATAATTATCTGCATTCATGTTTGGGTTACTTGAGCAGCAATTATTGCCTTCAGTCTTATAATATTGTGAACGAGGTCAAGTTCTCACTCAATAAATCACTTTAACTGCTGATTGCCCATTGAATGTTATAGTATATAATGGAATTAATTGATATTGTCTGTCTTTATTATTACGGAACTCACTTGTGTTTAATGATATGTCAATGTAAATCAGCATGCTGTTAGATTTCCAGTGTTTATTGGAATTTCTGTCTCTCTATTCATTAGAATGTCTACACTCTGTGGATAAAAGGTTTGTTCAGTATTTATCTAAAATAATTGAGCTGTTAAAACTGAATCTAATGCAGTTAACAAAACCAGACCCTATTACTTCAAGCAGTCCTTGGGCACTCTGATAACTGGTTAGCCTGTTCTGGCTTCCTTCAGCATTATTTTAGGGACCCATTCGGTATAGCGCCATTCTACTGCACTTTTGTGTTACTCTATAAAATTGGTAAGTTGAGACCATTGTCTGTTCAAGCCAAATGGGATTGAATCCTTATGAGTGCAAAGGAATGGATATGCCCTTAAACCCATTGGAGTATTTGGAGTCAGAATAGGTTTATTTAACAAAAGTACTTTAATAAAAGTACATTTGCTGAGAGGTTGGGAAGAACTTGGTGTGCTTCATATTGGCACAGTAAGTTGATCCCTCCTCTCTAAAATGTTACAGATCTTTCTATGACCTGTCTTCCCCACTCATTCCCCATTTTGTAGAGGATCAATCAATTGACAGTTGATTCCAGAGCCCTCCAGGTCATGACTCCCGCCTGGAGGCCCCAGTGGGTCCCGTCTCAAGATGGTCTCAAGAGGGTCTGCGCCACACTCCTTTTCCAATTCCCCAAAGCACTCTGATGTTCCTATGTTTCTTATATCTCTCCCTCTCCACCCCTTCCTATCACTGTGTTAACAATCAAATCCACATCTTTCCCAGTTCTTCCATTCTGCAATAAACCACTTCCACCTCTTACATGATCCATTTCCCATGCTGCATTTTCTCCTTCTGCCAAAAATGTTCCTGGCACCGTCCTCCATTAGAGTGAGAATTTGCCATGTGACTGCAGCCCCACCAGTTCATAAGCCTGTTTTGCACCCGCCTGTCTGGAAAGAAGGATGGGAGTGGGTTAGTGTTTTCCATGTGAAAAGGTCATGTGAAGTACTCACAAGTCCTGTTTCAGATTTTTAAATACTTACCATTTATTCTATTTTCTCCTTACCTGTAGCGGTACGTAGAGAACCCCAACGTAACTGCGTGCTACAATGAACTGATTCAGTTAGAGCATGGAGAGGTGCTGTCACAATTCAAACTGCGGTACGTATTTATCTAATTGTCTAGCATTTGACAGACACAACTAATTGAGGTAGATATTCGGAGCGCTGCATTTAATATGTTAGTGGACAATATGTAGAAGGGCCACCAAACCCATCCAAGAATACTGAAGAAGATTGGGAAAGAAAGAGATGGAGAGGCCCTTGTCATATTTTTTCAATTACCTTTGAGAGCAGGAGTTATGCCGAAGATCTGGACAGGGACAAACATTACATCCCTAAGTATAAACCAGTTAATGGTAAGCCAATTAAACCTGTCTTGGCTACGGGTAAATTTCTAGAGTCCTTCATCTGGGATGAAATAAATTAATATTAGGAGCAGATAACTTGGATTTGTCAAGGGTCGACTGTCCTTCACTAATTCAGTCCGATATTTTGTAAAATATCCCAGTGCAGTGGTGGACTTCTGAAGGAGTTTCATAAAGTGTCATATAAGAGATTTGAAACTACATGGCATTAGAAGAAACATAGCTACATTGATAAAGGGATGGTGATGGCACAGAAGGCAATGAGTAGGTGCAATTTTATCTTGATGGAAATCTTTTCTACAAGTGGGTATTGAAGCAGAATCTTCAATATTACATATTTAAATAGGCATAATATAAAAATGGATTCAGAGAAAGGGCATAGAAATGGGACGAAAGCAGACAGCTCAAGTTAAAGGGCTAACACAAAAACCAGAATGATATACTGAATGGCCTCTGATGCCATTATAGATTGCATAATTCTGGTCGATTAGGAACCTGAATCAGTTTGTTACTTGCTGCTGCTACAAAATATTGGACTTTTTTGCTTGCACTCTTAATAAAAATAATCTAAAATAAATATTTTCTATCATAAATGCATGTATTACTCAAACATTTCCATTGTCTGATCACTTTTTTCCAGGGCATGCAGTTCCATATTCACAGCCCTGGAACACTGCCAAGAGGCCGTAGAAATTACAAGTGAAGACCATGTCATTCAGGTAACCTAACATTATCATTTTTTACAGCTCATATATAAATGATAGTTTAAATTAGTTATTTCTACATTAATATTTCCTAAAATCTGTATTCTTATATTCTATAATATATTTCTTACAAAGCTCATGCAATTCTTCATCAGAAGAAATGATCATAAAAGAGTTTACGAGCCATCAGGCTAATTCCAGAAACTCTAGGGCCCTTCCATCTGATTAAAACTCCAGTCTGTTATTGTTAGTTTATCTTGGGATTTGTTGGCTTCTTACTCTAGAGGAAATCTTGCTGGAGATAATGGTCTTTTGTTCAAAAACATTTATTTACGTGCTATTTGAAAAGGTTAAATACGACTAAGACGTTGATGGAGCTACTCTGAGATGCTTCACATTCACTTCCTCTCAGTGAGTGACAGCACTGTGACATGGTTCCTTGCACACATGCTCAATAGCTATCATTTGAGTTACCTGTTACACTACAACTCTCCCTCGAGACTTAATCCCCATATTATTATACACACATTCTCCTAGACCTTGCCCTCACAACCTCTTGTGTTGGTGGAATCAATCTCTGACTATGTTCTCGGCTCTCCTTGCTGGTAATTATAGACCGGTGAGCCTTACTTCTGTTGTGGGCAAAGTTTTGGAAAGGATTATAAGAGATAGGATTTATAATTATCTAGAAAGGAATAATTTGATTAGGGATAGTCAGCACGGTTTTGTGAAGGGTAGGTCGTGCCTCACAAACCTTATTGAGTTCTTTGAGAAGGTGACCAAAGAGATGGATGAGGGTAAAGCGGTTGATGTGGTGTATATGGACTTCAGCAAAGCGTTTGATAAGGTTCCCCATGGTAAGCTATTGCGGAAAATACAGACACATGGGATTGAGGGTGATTTAGTGGTTTGGATCAGGAATTGGCTAGCTGTAAGAAAACAGAGGGTGGTGGTTGATGGGAAATATTCATCCTGGAATTCAGTTACTAGTGGTGTACCGCAAGGATCTGTTTTGGGGCCACTGCTGTTTGTCATTTTTATAAATGACCTGGATGAGGACGTAGAAGGATGGATTAGTAAATTTGCAGATGACACTAAAGTCGGTGGAGTTGTAGACAATGCGGAGGGAAGTGGCAGGTTACAGAGGGACATAGATAAGCTGCAGAGCTGGGCTGAGAGGTGGCAAATGGAGTTTAGTGCGGAAAAGTGTGAGGTGATTCACTTTGGAAGGAGTAACAAGAATACAGAGTACTGGGCGAATGGTAAGATACTTGGTAGTGTGGATGAGCAGAGAGATCCCTGAAAGTTGGCACCCAGGTTGATAGGATTGTTAAGAAGGCGTACAGTGTGTTAGCTTTTATTGGTAGAGGGATTGAGTTTCAGAGCCATGAGGTCATGCTGCAACTGTACAAAACTCTGGTGCGGCCGCACTTGGGGTATTGCGTACAGTTGGTCGCCGCATTATAGGAAAGATGTGGAAGCGTTGGAAAGGGTGCAGAGGAGATTTACCAGGATGTTACCTGGTATGGTGGGAAGATCGTATGAGGAAAGGCTGGGGGACTTGAGGTTGTTTTCATTAGAGAGAAGAAGGTTAAGAAGTGACTTACTAGAGGCATACAAGATGATCAGAGGATTAGATAGGGTGGATAGTGAGAGCCTTTTTCCTCAGATGGTGATGGCTAACACGAGGGGACATAGCTTTAAATTGAGGGGTGATAGATATAGGACAGATGTCAGAGGTAGGTTCTTTACTCAGAGAGTAGTAAGGGCGTGGAATGACCTGCCTGCAGCAGTAGTTGACTCGTCAAATTAAGAGCATTCAAATGGTTATTGGACAAACATATGGATGATATTGGAATAGTGTAGATTAGAGGGGCTTTAGATTGGTTTCACTGGTCGGCGCAACATCGAGGGCCGAAGGGCCTGTACTGCACTGTAATGTTCTGTGTTCTATATGTAGGACATATTCACTCCAGGAGCATCTCATGGAAGGTACCAACCTCCTCAGAAAGACACCGGAATTTTACCGCCCCGCCCACCATGGGAATCAGAGCAAAACGGGTGACACGGTAGCACAGTGGTTAGCACTGCTGCTTCACAGCTCCAGGAACCTGGGTTCGATTCCCGGCTTGGGTCACTGTCTGTGTGGAGTTTGCACATTCTCCTCGTGTCAGCGTGGGTTTCCTCCAGGTGCTCCGGTTTCCTCCCACAGTCCGAAGATGTGCGGGTTAGGTTGATTGACCATGCTAAAATTGCCCTTAGTGTCCTGAGATGCATAGGTTAGAGGGATTAGTGGGTAAATATGTAAGGATATGGGGGTAGGGCCTGGGTGGGATTGTGGTTGGTGCAGACTCGATGGACCGAATGGCCTCTTTCTGTACTGTAGGGTTTCTGTGATTTCTATGAAATGAAGGACGGACCATGGAAAGGTCCGTCGACCTCGGTTGGGATTTTACGGTTTTGGGACAAGTGAGGCCATAAAATCCCACCTGGAGAATTCTGCTTCTGGTTCACAGTATAAAAGAAATGAATGGGGATTGTCCTTTTCTTCTCTTTTGTTCTTTCTCTCTTTCTTGGTACTTTGGGCAAAGTTGGATTGCCGGCTGCTCTTATTTCAAAGAAAAAGCATGTTCATCTCCTGTGAAGATTCGCACAGCTGTAGAAGGTTTACAGACTCCTACTGATGCAATGAATAAGGTATTATGTAATGCCTCATCCATTTATCTACAAAGTTAAGTGAGACCAAGACATGGCTGGGTTTATTCGCGAGATGCTTCACACTCATCTCCTCTCAATGAGCGACAGCACTGTGACATAGTTCCTTTGGCACATACTTATTAGAGTTAACCCTTTACATCTAGGATTTAACCACCGATATATGGTTCTCTTTTCCGCAGGCTTCAATTTTTAGCCTGGTCCAGCAGATCCCATGTTCCAATCACGGTGTGTTGTCATCAGGAGATTCGAAATCCTTTCAGACTTTCATGACAAGATATCATTGATAGGAGAAATATAACAGGAAACCTGCAATTGTCATTCTCAGTGTAACCCTTTGTCATCTTGAATGGGTTTGTTTTCGAAAGATCATTAGAATGATAAACTAAATGTTTCACTCTTTTCACTGGTAGCTGTGGTTTCGTTCTTGCGGGTTACAACACGATTTCATTCTGGTCTGTATTCCATGCCTTGTTTCTCTTTCCACACATAGTGGTGCGCAAGGCAGACTTTCATCTGTTTCCACAACTAGTTTTTTTTCCTGGAACAGGTCACAACTCTGTCACCAGTGGCTTATACCTCGAGGAGCACCACACCACACCAAGTATGGCTGACTAGGAATCTCTCCAGATCTTATCACCTGCCATTGGCGTAATGGAAGGATTTTGCAGCTTGATACTCAACCTGTTTGGCCTTCAGGTTCTGGGGTGAGATTCGAACCTGGAGCGTCTGGCTTAGAGATAGAATCGCTGCACACTCTGCCCCAAGATCTCCATGATTCCATGGCTGTCCTGAGAGCAACAATCCAAACTTCAGACTGGGTAATGCAGTCACCCAAAACACTGTAAATTGAGATCTCGAGGATTTGAGTTTGAATCAAGTCAAACTAATACAACAAATGTCTCTTCTACTGACTGTAAGTGTCTTAGGCTTGGTCACCTTAGACAATCTCAACCTAATTTCTAATAGGATGAGGCCCAAAAACAAAAGACAATCCCAGCAATTAAAAAGTTACAACTCGATTGGCAGCCATGAAAGAAAGGCTGTGAAGAAAGCTACTATGCGATGTTCAGGCAAATGCAGCAGTGCTTTGCCTTCTGAGGCTGGGCATAGCCATGTTGTTGGAGCAGGATAGAGGGGAGCTTTACATAGCATGTAACTTTTCTATATATCACTTTCGACACTTAATGATGAGGCAAAGTGAGAGTTCCTTGTATTTGAGCTCCCTCAGCTTCATCAGCACAAAGATTCAGTTGAAAAACTTCATAAAAAGGCTTTTAAAAATTAATATTCTTGTCTCTCATCTCCCCACACTTCAGCTCTATCTCACAGCACCTTATCAATCATCACATGGCATCCAGTCCCAGGATAATGCAATGCAAGATCTCTCAACTATTTATTGTGACAGATGTCGAGGGACTTAGAGGTTTGCAAATCAATGTGGTTTTGGTATTTGTTTTCCCAGTGACTACATGTGAATATATATTTATAAGGATGATCCTTACCTTCCCCATCTTCTTGGTGCAATGCAGAGAGCAGCAAATTGTACAGTCCTTCTAATATGATCAACAATCAGGCTTCCTGGCTACAATAAAATCAAGTCCAAGTCTGTGTTTTATTGCTATTTCCAAGTGTTTATGTCGAACAACATTTTTTTTTTTCAATTTCATTCAGAGATATCAGTAAATACCAACCAATTGTAAAAGTAGCTCAGTCATTAAAGTCTTATAGTAAAACAGACCAGCTATGACTCCTGACGTCATCAGGATCTGACTGGAATTTTAACTTGGAAGCCTAAGTGGGAAGTCTCTGGGTTTCCTGCTAGGCCAACCCCATGTAGAAGAGAATCAGGTGCAATGAAAACCTAACAAGCTATAATGTTGTAGAACATTTTTAGTTTCATAATGTGACCAGTTACAGCAGAAGCGCAGGCTCCTAGGTGTACCTGTGCAGACCTCAGGTGCTGACTCTGCCAAAGTTTATGCGGTCATGGGAGTCCTCTTTATTTGACTACCATTAGCAAGTGGAGTGCCCCATTTATGCTGCTCCTTATTTCAACAGTGCTGGAAAGTCCAGAGGAAGTGATCTGACCAGGGATTCCAGGTGATTTCAGATGTATTTAATTGGAAACATCGCTTCAATGCTCCTACTCTGTGCTTTGTAAGAGAGTCACTTCAAATTTAAAATTCTGGCAAAGCTTCAGAGTCCACATTAGGTGGACACATTTATCTCAGATCATCCATTAATTTTGGTCTTACTGCACCAAGGATACTTCATTGTCCAAATGAAGGCCTAAGGAGTAGTGTTATGAGTCAGGGCAGAAACTCCAAAGTGTTTTATGAAGCCTGTCGGAACCATAAGTTTTGCAATTTGAATTTGGCTAGGATAAGCATGAGATGCTTCACTTCAGGTGTGATTCAACAACCCACTAGGAAGCTTTTATCAAACAAAGTTTATTTAAGAATATAGTTAACATGGATAGAAATAAAATTAGCAATACCTTTTATCAATTACAAACAAAAAAACAGAAAGAAAACAACCACAATAATTTATTAACCCTTAATTGAATATTAAAGTTGTTCCAACAAACCAAAACTTTTTCATGGACAAAACCCTTTTCACAGGCTTAACACAGCATAGATTAAAATCTCACTTGACTGGAATTGAGTCTTTTCAAAACCTGCACTTTCCTTCCAGAAGGCAAAACGTTGCCTTGAGATAACCAGCAAACTTTCCAAATAGAATAGAGAGAGAACTTCAGCTTCTTTCTTGCTTGATACCCCTGCTAAAATTAAAAACTAAACTGCAGCCTCAGAACTCTCAAAACTGAAACCTTAAACTCAGTGGAAGGAAAGAAAACTGTCCATGTACATGTGACCTTTTCTCCTAACAATGCAGGACGTAAAACTAATCCAAGATTAAACATTGTTTAATCCCAGAGTAAATAACCCCCATTTAAGCTATTGAAGTATCAATAAAAGGACTCTGGTAGTCAGCCTGGCAACATTAACAAGCTGTGAGCTGCAGAAATCATGGATTTAAAAAAACTTTCTTAAAGGGACACTAACGTCACACTGGGAACTGCAGTGCTCTGAGTCCCTTTGCCCTGCTGCATCAGCAACCATTGGAGGTGGGCAAAGGTTCCATCCCATTAAATCTGGGTTCAAGTAACATTCTAATATATCTAGGAGTTGACCTAGTTTTGATTCTTCTGAAGGATACAACTTATTCAGGAAAGATGGGGAAGGAAAGAAAGGCTGAGGAGTGATAATTTTGGTAAGGAAGAGGATTATTCTGTGGGAGAAGGCAGCGTAGTGGCATTAAATGAATTGCATTAAGTAAATTACTCTTTCAGAGAACCATCATAGATTCAACCACAGGTTTAATGGCTGCCTTCTATGCTGTAACCATTCTATGATTCTAAAAAACCTGCTGAAGTTACACTGGGAATGTATCAGAATAGACATGTATTTGCAGTGCCTGGTTAATTAATTGTGCTAGTTTCTTTTCTTTATTCTTTAATGGGATGAGATTGGCACTGGCAGGACCAGCATTTATTGCCCATCCCTAATTGTCCTTAAGAAAGTGATGGTGAGCCGCCGCCTTAAACCACTGCAGTCCATCTGGTCTAGGTACACCCACCATGTTGTTAGGAAGGGAAATTTAGGTTTTTGATGAAAAATTGCAGTATCAGTGATTTTAATGGGAAAAATAACTTTTAATGATGACACCATGTCAATCATGTAGGTTCTTTACGCAGAGAGTGGTTGGGGTGTGGAATGGACTGCCTGCAGTGATAGTGGAGTCAGACACTTTAGAAACATTTAAGCGGTTATTGGATAGGCACATGGAGCACACCAGGATGATAGGGAGTGGGATAGCTTGATCTTGGTTTCAGATAAAGCTCGGCACAACATCGTGGGCCGAAGGGCCTGTTCTGTGCTGTACTGTTCTATGTTCTATGTTCTATAATATTACCAGCAGCAAAAATCAAGTAATACAAGTTTTAAAAAACACAAGCGGTAAGTTTGAGCAGAAAGTTAACCTCAGTCTTGGCTTCTGTTGCAGTATGTGAATCCAGCATTTGAACATATGATGGGTTATCATAAAGGGGAGTTGATTGGCAAAGAACTTACTGAACTACCCAAGAGTGACAAAAATAAAGCAGATCTTCTTGATACAATAAACACGTGTATCAAGAAAGGAAAGGTAAGAGCACCTTACAGCATTTCAGGTTTTTGATATATTTACCTCTTACATTTTCCTGTTGTGGGATCTTGCTGTGCATAATTTGGCCATCATATTTTTTACATTATAATGGTGACTACACTTCATAAGTAATTGTTTGACTGTGAAGTGTTTTCAGGCACCTTGAGGTGGTGAAAGTTGCTACATAAATGCAAATCATTTTGTTTTTGAACTTGGCGATATGAGCCATTCAAGTTGTCACACTGGTAAAGATAGAAATATTAAAAATGTTTGTGAAAAAGTGGCCTGGGGGAGAATTGAACCCAATATGCACTGAGCAAGAAAAAGATTGAATTCACCCAACAAAGTTTGACCAGGAAAATCTTTTCCTTCCAATTCTCTGCTGGCTATTTCTTATTAGCTCATTATGGTTCCCTAGCCTAGTCCTTGGAAGGACCATCTTCAGCCTGCAGATTGACTGCTGCCACTGAGCAGCATTTTGTTCAGTCCTTACACAAAGCTTGGCAACATTTCTGCTTCTAATTTGCCTATTTCCCTGCTCCTTCTAATCGGTTGACTCACATGCCAACTGACAATGCAGCATTTTTAATTACCTCAATTTTTGTTTGCTTGTATCCCTCACAGTGTAGAGCACACCTAAAGTAATTGGCTTCATTGCTGCGCTGTTTCTCCTGCCAATATTTCCAGCATAAAACAGAAGCCACATTCATTAGGCTAGGGGCAGAATCATAGAACCCTTCAGTGTAGAACGAGGCCATTCAACTCATCAAATTTGTGCTGGCTCTTTGAAAGAGCTATCCAATTAATTGCATTCCCCTTCTTTATCCCTATAGCCCTGCATTTTTTCCCTGTATCAAATTCTCTTTTAAAAGTTACTCTTGAACCGGCATCTTTTAGGCAGTGCATTCCATATTATTGCTTAATTCACATTAGCTAATTTAAACTTCTTTGTCCAAACAATTGATTATGTACAAGGCTGTAATCTAGGCCTACCTATTGCTATTTGAAGAGGACGGAAAGGTCTTCTCATGTCCTAACCAATGGTCTTTCTTCAACCAAAACCATATTATTTGGTCATAAATTGCCATACTGTTTATTTTCATATATATACATTAAAAATTTGTTTAAATGCCAAATTTGCTTGATACAGTGACTGTAGCAATTGCTTCCAGAAAATGGGGCGAACAGCTCATTCATCGCTCATTAATGTTTGCTGCTCAACAGTTAGAAACAAGCCCACAGATTCACAGAAAAATGAGCAGAATCATGGAATGCAATCCCAAAACAATAATGCAAATCTCAAGACTCTAATGTTAACTGGAATTTTGGCATTACATTACTGTACAATGCTCTGTTTCTTCTTTTCTCAGATCCCATCCAGCCCTCATATATCTCACTGTTCTCTGTATCAACCCAGAGTTGTCTGATATCAAAATCTAGCTAAGACAAAATGGCTTCCAGAGGTCTTTCAGTCTTACCTTCATACTTTGGCCTCTTCTCAGCTGTGTTCTCAAGGATTGTTGTGGATCTCCTGTGAAATTTCAGGGCTTGGATTTTCATCCGAGATAAAAGAGATGCAGGCATGATGGGCTGAATGGCCTCCTTCTGCACTAATAATTCTGTGAAAAGAAAAATAACTTGCATTTATAAAGTGCCTTTCATAATCACAGGAAGCCCCTAAGCACTCCCCTACAACACTTAACCTGAAGGTTAGAATTGGGCCAAACGTGGGGCAGGATTTTCCAGATACTGCGGTTTCCCCACTATCACCCAGAGAGCCAGGTGGAAGCACATCTTTGCCAATCACGACAGCTCACAGGTGTTTAACATTTCCTAGAGTGTTATTTGGCGAGTGAAAGTTCTGCATTAGAGAATTGTCGGCCAGTTTGATTGGCTGACACCTCTGTAGTCCCAGTGGCAGCAATGGTCAGGACTAGGTTCCCAGATTCTAAAACCAGAGTCCAGGACCAAGTCCAAGATCTCACGGTGGGGAGGGGAGATGAGGCTGGGGGGAAGGTGGGGGAAGGGTGTTGGGTGTCTTGATGGAAAAGTCAGGGATGCAGGGAACACCCATGCCAGAACAGACCTTGGGAGTAGGATGCTCAATGCCAAGAGGAGCCCTTTGAGGGAGGTGCCACACCCTCTCTTCCTGCCCAAGACCCAAGCAGGCTGACTTGTCAGGTTTCTCCTCTGCCACTGAACTCCTGTTAACCTTCAAATTGAGACCTGGCAGGAAGTAGCTCTTAAGTAGTCAATCATTAGCTTCTATTGGCAGGAGAGCAGACAAGCCACCCTAGATCTCACTTAGATCTTTAAAATTACGGACAGTCAGGGGAGAGCAGTAGGAAGGCCATCTCAGGAATTCTGCAATATTTTGCACTTGCAAACCCACCAGCAGGGACCAGCATAATTCTGCTCCATCCATGGAGTCCTCTTGAGCTGTGGATACTTGGCACTTTGCCAAATAGTATTGAACTGAAACCAGAGCACTAGTATTTGAAGAACATTGAGCCACCATTCAGGCACATGGGGCAGAATCTTGTGACCTCCCTGTGGCAGGGGTGAGATGCATTTTATGGATTAGGAGGGTAGTAGGTAGTGAACCCGCCATCTTCCTGCCTGCATCCAGTTTAAATCCAGGGCAGCAAGACCCATACCTGCCACCAGTTGAAGCCATTGAGTCGGAAATTAATGCCCACTTAAGGGACTCAATCCCACCACTGCTGGTATTAACCTATCAAGCCACATGGAGCATGGTGTGTTTGCTTGCGGGTTCCCAAGGATCCCTTGTTACGCAGTGCCTGATCGAGAGATCTGGTGCCTGCTGAGAGTCAAACCCCTGTCTTGCTGCTAAACCCCTTCCCTCCCTTCCCCGGCTTCACCTTTGCGCAACTCCCTTCCTGCCATCACTCACTTGTGCCTGGGTCCTTCATCCAAGGTCTTGGGTGGGTGTAAGCAGCCACTGCTTCATACAGAACAACTGCCAGCCCATTGCTGCCTTGTCAAGTGCCTGAGGGACACAAGATACATTGAGCTTTCCCAAAAAGAACGACACAAGGATTTTGCTGGATCTCCAGCCAGTGGCCAAGACCCCTCTAGCCTCCACAAGATTCCACTAATGATTACGCTCCCCATGCACCCAAAATGGTCTCAACCAATTTCTAGGCCACCTCGTTTGCATGCATAAATAGTTTGAACAAAGCTGCAGTGACAAAACAGCAACATCGCTGAACACATGACTGGCATCAATCTACCACTCATAAATTGGATTCAATCCGGGCATATGCAGGAATGGCAAAATGAATTCCTTAGGCAACTGTGACACAAAACTTTTTGAGAAACGAAATGTCTCCAATTTGCATAATTACAAAATTGATTTGTACTGTTAAACTCTAATTGATCTCCTGATTTATTTAGACCACTTCCTCACAGAGAGCACCTGAGCAGATGCCAGAGGAGGATAGATCAGATGGGCTACCAAATATTACAACCATGATATGGATTCCAGATTACCCATAAAAAGAAACTACTAAAAGTTTACTTAAACTGGTATAATGGGATGAATACTAAAGAGTTTGTAGAATGCTGTGTGGTGTTTGTGACAGTTGTGGGAAACCCATACAAAGAGATGCACAAAATAATATCCTCAAATATTCCAAAATTGACATAATCCATGATGTTGTTTTACAGAAATGGCAAGGAATTTACTATGCAAGGCAAAAAGCAGGAGAAAGTATACAGCAAGATGTAACAATAGTACCTGTAATAGGCCAGGGAGGGTAAGTATCACCATTCAATTCTAGGAAAACAAGACAGCACCTAGAGAAACAGAAATAAACACAGCTTCTGGACTTAATGTCCCCTGGCATGTACAAAGCAGACAACAAGAATTCTTCAGTTTTAACTTTAAAGGTACCAATTCTATGAAAAATGATCTTGTAGAACTATTGATAAAGTTACAAAGGAGTGATACCAAGTCTGTAAATCTTTCTTCATCCCAATGGCTAATTATTAATCTCATAAAAACGTTATGGAATATTAATCTCTTCCTTAAATAAATTTTAATCCTGCCCTTCTCTATGTGGCAGTGACATTGCTTTCTGTGCTTGAATGTAATAATGAAGGAAGAGTAAGGTCATTGTATTGAACACCACTTAGAATCTTTACAGTAGAATTGAAGTAATTAATCTTGCTGCAATATTCAGAATCAGGTTTTGTCTTCATTCAATGCTGTTGTAATCTAATCTCCTGATCAGTACCTGTGACTGAATGTGACATGTTCAGTTTTCCTCTATTAAGTGTGAGCACAGATTACAAATGCTTATAAATCCTTGAAGCTGGGTTGATTTGTAAGAGTGGCATGGACCATACTCAGATTAATTTAGACAGAGCCATTTTGAAGCTAGTTCTGGAGCAGAGATCTTCAGCACGACCAGGAAGTTGAGAGAGCCTGCCCTTTTCCTTTATCCAGTATAAATTACATATCCAGAATCAGATTGGCTGATGAATGCTTAAGCATCTCATCTCCGAAGTTGGCTTGCCTTTGTAAATGGGCATCTTCTAAAGCAGCTAAACTGCAACAGTGAAGAAAATACAAATTCCTAACCTAACTAAAAAGGTGGGAAAAGAAGAAGAATTCTGAAACTCACGAGCTAGACCATGAGAACAATGTTTGATTCTGATGATAACAGTCGCCCTCAAAGATGTTCAGCCCTGATGGGCCATGAGCTAGCAAGACTCGACATCGATACAGCAGCTCAAAGTGAGGTCCGTTTCTTAGAGCAAGACAGCCTAACAGAACACAACGCTGCTACACCTTCTATTGATCAGGCAGAGCTCAAAGTGCCTCTTTGATGGTGGTTTCATGGTGACCAAGATTATCACCACTAAATTTCAAACCCTCCAATCGGTCATTCTAAACGCATCCTGTCCCTCCTCCTCCCAATTCAAGACCAGCAGCATGCAATTCTCATCAGTGTGCATGCCCCAATCTTGAAGGCTAACCCAGTTGACAAAGATAAATTGTACAGTAATTGCAGTGAACTAATCTGGAACGTCCCTCCTAAGGATGTTGTACTTGGCAATTTCAGGGTTGACTGTGTCAGTATGACATGAAAAGGTGTGTTCGTAAACAATGGAGTTGGAAGCTGCAATGAAAACAGATATCTACTCTTGGAACTCTGTGCAGAAAAGTAACTCTCCATAACCAACACCTTTTAATAATATCACTGCTTCAACCACATGGATGCTACCCCGCTCTAAATACTGGAACCTGATAGACTGCAACTTGGTGCGCCAGTGTGACCTAAAGGATGTCCTGCTTATTAGGATCATGTCTGGTGCTGACTGCCATGCAGACCATTCAAAGCTGTATTTACATTTTAAGTCTAAGCCCAAGAACAGGCCCAGCAACAACTCAGAATAAACATTTCAAGTCAACAAGCTGCAAACCCTATCTTGCAAAGATAGATATCAAGTACCCTGATAGACCAGTCTGGAACACCCTGATCTCACTGCTGAGTCCATTCAAGGAGAACTCTGGGAACACGTCAAAGCTGCAGTACTGGATACCTACAATGAGGTTATGGGACCCAGCGCCAGGAAGAACAGTGGTTTGATGAAAATGACAAGGAAATGCAAGATCCTTTAACAATAGAAAGGTCAGCTCATCAAACTCACCTGGCCCAGTTGGCCAGCCAGGGGAAAAAGACAGCCTATTGTCAAACATGCAGCACCCTTCAACTTAAAAACTGAGGAACATCCAAAATGACTGGTGGATCACACATATGGAAAAAACTCAACTGTATACTGATAGTGGCAGCATATGAAGCTTCTATGAAGCACTAAAATCTGTCTATGCATCATCATAGAGTCATAGAGTTTTACAGCATGGAAAGAAGCCCTCTGGCCCATCGTGTCCACGCCAGCCATCAGGCACCTATCTATTCTAACCTAACATTTTCCAACATGTGGTCCATAGCCATGTACGTTATGGCATTTCAAGGGCTCATCTAAATACTACTTAAATGCTATGAGGGTTCTCGCCTCTACCACCCTTTCTGGCAGTGGGTTCCGATTTCCACCACCCTCTGGCAGAAAACGTTTTTCCTCATCTTCTGTAAACCTCCTGCCCCTTAACTTAATCTATGCCCCAGGTTATTGACCCCTCTCCAAAGGGGAAATGTTCCTTCTTATCCACCCTATCTATGCCCCTCACAATTTTATACATCTCAATCAGGTTCCCCCTCTGCCTTCTCTGCTCTTAGGAAAACAACCCCAGCCTATCCAAGCTCTCTTGATAGCTGAAACGCTCTAGCCAAGGCAACATCCTGGTGAATCTCCTCTGCACCTTCTCTAGTGCAGTCACTTCCTTCTTATAGTGTGGTGACCAGACTGCACATAGTCCTTCAGGATTAAATTCCATTTGCCACTCTTCTGCCCCTCTAACCAGCCCATATATATCATCCTGTAATCTAAGGATTTGCTCTTCATTATTAAGAGTTTAAACTAAATAGGTTGGGGGGAGGGGATCGAGACGAGGTGACTGGGAGCGAGGAAGTTAGCTCGCAAACAGAGAAGGGTTATAGACGGTGCAAGAGGGACGATGGACGGGGGATAGAGAAGGGGAGAGCTCAGACCAAAGGATTGAGATGTGTTTACTTTAATGCCAGGAGTATAGTGAATAAAGGGGATGAGCTCAGAGCGTGGATCGATGCCTGGAAGTGTGATGTGGTGGCCATTACGGAGACTTGGATGTCTCAGGGACAGGACTGGATACTACAGGTGCCGGGAATCAGATGTTTCAGGAAGGAGAGGGAGGGAGGCAAGAGAGGGGGTGGAGTGGCACTGCTGATCAGGGATAGTGTCACAGCTGTAGAGAAGGTGTATGCTGTGGAGGGATTGTCTACAGAGTCTCTGTGGGTGGAAGTTCGGAGTGGGAAGGGCTCGATCACTTTGCTGGGAGTTTTCCATAGGCCGCCCAATAGTGACAGGGAGGTGGAGGAGCAGATAGGGAAACAGATCCTGGAGAGTTACAATAATAGCAGAGTTGTTGTGATGGGAGACTTTAATTTCCCAAACATATCCCTAGGGTAAGGGGATTGGATGGGGAGGAGTTCATTAGGTGTGTTCAGGAGGGTTTCCTGACACAGCATGTGGACAAGCCTACAAGAGGAGAGGCTGTACTTGATCTGATACTGACCAATGAACCTGGGCAGGTGTCAGATCTCTCAGTGCGACAGCATCTTGGGGATAGCGATCATAACTCTACCTCCTTTATGCTTGCATTGGAAAAAGAGAGGATCAGGCAAGCTAGGAAAGCATTTATATGGAGTAAGGGGAAATATGACGACATAAGGCAGCAAATTAGAGGAGTAAATTAGAAGGAGGTATTCTTGGGGAAATGTACTGAAGAGAGGTGGCAGTTTTTCAAGGAATGTCTGTCTAGGGTTCTACAGGACAACATTCCGAGCAGACAGAGAGGAGTTGGTAGGTTAAAGGAACCGTGGTGCATGAAAGCTGTGCGGGACCTAGTCGAAAAGAAAAGGAAAGCGTACAAAAGTTTCAGAGAGCTTGGCGAAGATAGAGATCTAGAGGAGTATACGGCTTGTAGGAAGGGACTAAAGAAGGAAATTAGGAGCGCCAGAAGGGGTCACGAGAAGGCCTTGGCAAGTAGAATTAAGGAAAACCCTAAGGCGTTCTATAAATATGTGAAGAGTAAAAGAATGAGATGTGAAGGAATAGGGCCTATAAAAGGTGAAGGCAGGAAAATCAGTATGGAACCAGTAGAAATGGCAGAGGTGCTCAATGAGTATTTTGCCTCAATGAGTATTTCACGGAGGAGAAGGACATGGGTGGATGTACTGTGGGCTTGCGGTGGACTGAAAAGATTGAGTATGTGGACTTTAACGAAGAGGTTGTGCTGGAATCTTTGAATGGCATCAAGATAGATAAGTTGCCGGGTCCGGATGGGATGTACCCCAGGTTACTGTGGGAGACGAGGGAAGAGATTGCAGAGCCTCTGGCGATGATCTTTGCGTCATCGATGGAGACGGGAGAGGTGCCGGAAGATTGGAGGATTGCGGATGTGGTTCCTATTTTCAAGGAGGGGAATAGGGATAGCCCAGGAAATTACCGACCGGTGAGTCCAACCTCAGTGGTTGGTAAACTGATGGAGAAGATCCTGAGGGACAAGATTTATGAGCATTTAGAGAGGTTTAGTATGATCAAGAATACTCAGCATGGCTTTGTCAAAGGCAGATCGTGCCTTACGAGCTTGGTGGAGTTCGTCGAAAATGTGACTAAACACATTGACGAAGGGAAAGCGGTAGATGTGGTTTATATGGATTTTAGCAAGGTGTTCGATAAGGTCCCCCATGCAAGGCTTCTAGAAAAAGTGAGAGGGCATAGGATCCAAGGGGCTGCTACCCTGTGGATCCAGAACTGGCTTGCCCAAAGGAGGCAAAGAGCGTGTATAGATGGGTCTTTTTCTAATTAGAGGTCGGTCACCAGCGGTGTGCCCCAGGGATCTGTTCTGGGACCCTTGCTGTTTGTCATTTTCATAAATGACCTGGATGAGGAAGTGGAGGGATGGGTTGGTAAGTTTGCCAATGACACGAAGGTTGGTGGGGTTGTGGATAGTCTGGAGGGATGTCAGAAGTTACAGAGGGACATAGATAGAATGTTTAACTGGAGTGAGAGTGGGGGAGAGAGTCTTAGCAGGAGTGCTGAGAGTAAGCTAAGAAGTGATTTAATTATTCATTTATTCATTTAAGGGTATTCCTAGTATATTTCGCGGGCTTTTTTCAGGGTTTTGAATTGAGGAAGTGAGGTCAGCTGAAGGGGATTCTGGGAGGTTGAGTCTTAGTACAAAAGGCAGTTACTTGGGGGGTTCGTCGGGAGCATAAAAAGCCGTCTGCACTATACAGCGGGCAGCGTCGGGAGCGGGCAGTGGAGTGAGTGGGGAGCAGAGTGTGCATTATAAGGGCTTTGGCTCACAGGGCTTGGGCTAAAAGGGCAAGGCAAGGCTAGTTATTTTTTACCCAACCCTATAAAGGATAAGGGTAGATATGAGTGATCGGCCAGTTCAGTGCTTCCGATGTGGGATGTGGGAGTTTCTGCAAACACCGAGCTTCCCAGAGGTTCACATATGTGCCAGGTGCGTGGAACTGCAGCTCTTGAGAGACCGTGTTAGGGAACTGGAGCTGCAGATCGCTGACCTTAGCCTAGTCAGGGAAAATGGGAGAAAAATTGACAGCAGTTATAGGCAACTAGTTACACCGGGGCATCGGGAGAATGACACGTGGGTCACAGTTAGGAGGAGTAAAGGGCAGAAGGGTAAAGTACAAGGGAGGTCTCCAGAGGTGTCTCAAAATAGGAAGGGCTTGGTGACAGGTGTGAGAGGGGAGGGGAGTGGACAGTTAGAAGAAGGGTCACCTGTGGTTGTCCCACTCCAAAACAGGTACATTGTTTTAGATAGTGTGGAGGAGTGTGCCTCTCCAGGGGTAAGACACAGTGACCAGGTCACTGGCACACAGTCAGGCTCTGTGGCCCGGAAAGGGAAGAGAGGGGTTAGGAGAGCGATAGTGGTGGGGGATGCGTCAGTTAGAGGGACAGACAGGCGATTCTGTGGGGGCGAACGGGACTCCAGGATGGTAGTCTGCCTACCTGGTGCTGGGGTCACGGATGTCTCCGAGCGGATAGGAGGCATTTTAAAAGGGGAAGATAAAGAAACGGATGTCATTATACACATTGGTGGAAATGACGTAGATAGGAAGAGTAGAGGGGTCCTAAGGGAGCAATTCAGGGAGTTGGGAAATAGGTTAAAAAGTAGGGTCACTAGGGTGGCCATCTCTGGGCTGCTCCCAATGCCTCGTGCCACTGAGGATAAGAATAGGGAGTTGGTTCAAATGAATGCCTGGCTAAAGGACTGGTCCAGGAGGGAGGGCTTTATTTTCATAGACCAATGGGAGGTTTTCAGGAGAGGATGGCACCTGTACAAGAGGGAGGGGTCACAACTAAGTTGGAAGGGCACAAATATCCTGGCTGGGAGCTTTGCTAGTGCAGTTCGGGGGGATTTAAACTAGTATGGCAGGGGGGTGGGGATCAAACTATTAGGTCTATAAGTGTGGTGGCTGGGGACGAGCTTGGGGCTGGGACAAGGCTGGCAAAGAAGAAGAGCACTCTGGGGGAGGACGACCTCACTGAGCCTGGGGGTCTGGAGTGCTTATACTTCAATGCAAGGAGCGTAGCAGGTAAAACAGACGAACTTGGGGCCTTAATGCGCACGAGGAATTTGGATGTGGTTGCGGTGACGGAGACTTGGTTGAAAGAGGGACAGGACTGGCAGCTGAATATTCCAGGGTACAAGTGTTTTAGGCGAGACAGAGGAGGGGCCAAAAGAGGTGGGGGAGTAGCGGTATTGGTTGGAGAGCATATTACAGCGGTGCAGAGGGAGGACAATTCGGAGGAGTCGTGTAGCGAGTCACTCTGGGTGGAGCTTAGAAACAGGAAAGGCGCAGTCACTATGTTGGGGGTGTACTACAGGCCCCCCAACAGCCCAAGGGAAGTGGAAGAATGGATATGTCAGGAGATACTGGATAGGTGCAGGAAATATAGGGTTGTTGTAGTGGGAGACTTCAATTTCCCTGGTATAGACTGGAAATCGCTGAGGGCAGGGACTCTGGATGGTGAGGCATTTGTAAAATGTGTACAGGAGGGTTCGTTGGAACAATATGTGGACAGCCCAACTAGAGAGGGGGCTATACTGGACCTGGTGCTGGGGAATGAGCCCGGTCAGGTCTTCAAAGTTTTGGTCGGGGAACATGTGGCAAATAGTGACCACAATTCTGTTAGCTTTAGGATAGTGATGGAAAAGGATGAGTGGTGTCCCAAGGGTAAGGTGTTGGATTGGGGGAAGGCTAACTTTATTGGGATCAGGCAGAAATTGGCAGCTCTTGATTGGGAGAGGCTGTTTGAGGGTAAATCCACATCTGGTATGTGGCAGTCTTTTAAGGAACGGTTGTTAGGGCTACAGGACAAGCATGTGCCTGTAAAAAAGAAGGATAGGAAGGGTAGGATTAGAGAACCGTGGATAACCAGGGAAATTGAGGGACTGGTCAAAAGGAAAAGAGAGGCGTATGTTAGGTCCAAGCAGCTAAAAACGGAGGGAGCTCTGGAGGAGTATAATGAAAGTAGGAAAATACTCAAACGGGGAATTAGAAGAGCAAAAAGGGGTCACGAAATGTTCTTGGCAGACAGGATTAAGGAGAATCCCAAGGCATTTTATTCATACGTTAGGAACAAAAGGGTTGTAAGGGAAAAAATCGGACCTCTCAGGGACAAAAGTGGGGACTTATGCTTGGAGCCCAAAGAGGTAGGGGAGATCCTAAATGAATACTTTGCGTCGGTATTCACAAAGGAGAGGGATGTGTTGACTGGGAGTGTCTCGGAGGGGAGTGTTGAACCGTTGGAGAAAATCTCCATTACAAAGGAGGAAGTGTTAGGTTTGTTAGAGAATATAAAGACTGACAAATCCCCAGGGCCTGATGGAATCTATCCAAGGCTGCTCAGGGAGACGAGAGGTGAAATCGTTGGGCCTCTGACGCAAATCTTTGTCTCGTCACTGGACACAGGTGAGGTCCCAGAGGATTGGAGGATAGCCAATGTGGTCCCGTTATTTAAGAAGGGTAGGAAGGATAACCCGGGTAATTATAGGCCGGTGAGCTTGACGTCCGTGGTGGGGAAGTTGTTGGAGAAGATTCTTAAAGATAGGATGTATGCGCATTTAGAAAGGAATAAACTCATTAACGATAGTCAACATGGTTTTGTGAGGGGGGGGTCATGCCTCACGAACCTGGTGGTGTTTTTTGAAGAAGTGACCAAAATGGTTGACGAAGGAAGGGCCGTGGATGTTGTCGATATGGATTTTAGTAAAGCATTTGACAAAGTCCCTCATGGTAGGCTAGTGAAAAAGGTTGGATCCCATGGGATAAAGGGGGAGGTGGCTAGATGGGTGGAGAACTGGCTTGGTCATAGAAGACAGAGGGTGGTAGTGGAAGGGTCTTTTTCCGGCTGGAGGCCTGTGACTAGTGGTGTTCCGCAGGGCTCTGTATTGGGACCTCTGCTGTTTGTGATTTATATAAATGATCTGGAAGAAGGAGTAACTGGGGTGATCAGTAAGTTTGCGGACGACACAAAACTGGCAGGACTTGCAGATAGTGAGGAACATTGTCAGAGGCTACAGAAGGATATAGATAGGCTGGAAATTTGGGCAAGGAAATGGCAGATGGAGTTCAATCCTGATAAATGCGAAGTGATGCATTTTGGTGGGAATAATGTAGGGAGGAGCTACACGATAAATGGAAGAACCATAAAGGGTGTAGAGACGCAGAGGGACCTGGGTGTGCAAGTCCACAGATCTTTGAAGGTGACGTCACAAGTGGAGAAGGTGGTGAAGAAGGCATATGGCATGCTTGCCTTTATAGGACGGGGCATAGAGTATAAAAGTTGGGGTCTGATGTTGCAGATGTATAGAACGTTGGTTCGGCCGCATTTGGAATACTGCGTCCAGTTCTGGTCGCCACACTACCAGAAGGACGTGGAGGCTTTGGAGAGAGTACAGAGGAGGTTTACCAGGATGTTGCCTGGTATGGAGGGGCTTGGTTATGAGGAGAGATTGGGGAAACTGGGATTGTTCTCCTTGGAAAGACGGAGGATGAGGGGAGACTTAATAGAGGTGTATAAAATTATGAAAGGCATAGATAGGGTGAACGGTGGGAAGCTTTTCCCCGGGTCGGTGGTGACGTTCACGAGGGGTCATAGGTTCAAGGTGAAGGGGGGGAGGTTTAACACAGATATCAGAAGGACATATTTCACACAGAGGGTCGTGGGGGCCTGGAATGTGTTGCCGGGCAAGGTGGTGGAGGCGGACACACTGGGAACGTTTAAGACTTATCTAGACAGCTATATGAACGGAGTGGGAATGGAGGGATACAAAAGAGTGGTCTAGTTTGGACCAGGGAGCGGCGCGGGCTAATTGTTCCTGGTTTCTCGTTTCAAGGCTTCATTCTACAATCATCTTGCTGGTGCCAGTACAGAGTGAGACTGCGGATAGTTGGGAACCTGTCTCGGGGGCAGGGAATTCATATGGTGTTCGTGGAAGTGGAAATGACTAGGGTTGGGAAGCATTTTCCGATCGGGGCCATTGTGATCTCCTGGACTCGTTTCGATCGCCTCAGGGGGTCGGAGAGGAATTTCCCAGATTTTTTTTTCCCCATATTGGCCCTGGGGTTTTTCACTCTGGGTTTTCGCCTCTCCCTGGAGATCACATGGTCTGGAATGGGGGGGTGGGGGTAAGTTAATAGGTTGTAATGAACAAAGCATCGTAGCTGTGAGGGACAGCTCGGTGGATAGGATATTGGTATGTAGATAGGCTGGAAAATTGGGCGGGGATCCTGGATTCAGGATTCAATCCTGGACCGGGGAGCGGCGCGGGCTTGGAGGGCCGAAGGGCCTGTTCCTGTGCTGTATTGTTCTTTGTTCTTTGTAAGACTAGGCGGAGAAGTGGCAGATGGACTTCAACCCAGATAAATGCGTAGTGGTCCATTTTGGCAGGTCAAATGGGATGAAGGAGTACAATATAAAGGGAAAGACTCTTAGTACGGTAGAGGATCAGAAGGACCTTGGGGTCTGGGTCCATAGGACTCTAAAATCTGCCCAGCAGATGGAGGAGGTGGTTAAGAAGGCGTATGGTGTGCTGGCCTTTATCAATCGAGGGATTGAGTTTAGGAGTCCGGGGATAATGATGCAGCTATATAAGACCCTCGTCAGACCCCACTTGGAGTACTGTGCTCAGTTCTGGTCGCCTCATTACAGGAAGGATGTGGAAAAGATTGAAAGGGTGCAGAGGAGATTTACAAGGATGTTGCCTGGATTGAGTGGCATGCCTTATGAGGATAGGTTGAGGGAACTCGGTCTTTTCTCCTTGGAAAGACGTAGGATGAGAGGAGACCTAATAGAGGTATATAAGATGTTGAGAGGCATAGATCGGGTGGACTCTCAGAGGCTTTTTCCCAGGGTGGAAATGTCTGCTACTAGAGGACACAGGTTTAAGGTGCTGGGGGGTAGGTACAGGGGAAATGTTAGGGGGAAGTTTTTCACACAGAGGGTGGTGGGCGAGTGGAATCGGCTGCAGTCAGTGGTGGTGGAGGCGAACTCAATAGGGTCTTTTAAGAGACTCCTGGATGAGTACATGGGACTTAATAGGATGGAGGGTTATAGGTAGGTCTAAAAGGTAGGGATATGTTCGGCACAACTTGTGGGGCCGAAGGGCCTGTTTTGTGCTGTAGTTTTCTATGTTTCTATTATTTACCACACCACCAATTTTGTGTCATCTGCGAATTTTCTTATCAAACCTCCTACATTCACGTCCAGATCATTAATGTACACTACGAACAATAAGGGAACTAGCACTGATCCCTGCGAAACACCATTGGACACAGGCTTAAAGTCACAAAAACAATCTTTGACCATTACCCTCTGCCTCCTGCCACTAAGCCAATTTTGGATCCAGTTTGCCAATTGCCTTGGATCCCATGGGCTCTTACCTTCTTCATCAGCCTCCTATGTGGGACCTTGTCAAAAGTCTTAGTCAAGCCCATGTAGACTACATCAACTGCACTACCCTCATCTACACACCTAGCCACTTCCTCAAAAAATTCAATCTTACTTGTGATACATGATTTCCCTTCCACAAAACCATGCTAACTATCCTTGATTAATCCTTGCCTTCCCAAGTGGAGATTAATTCTGTCCCTCAGAATATTTTCCAATTGGTTCCCTACCACTGAAGTTAGACTCACTGGCCTGTAATTTCCTGGTTTTTCCCGACTTCTCTTCTTGAATAACGATACCACATCAGCTGTTCTCCAGTCCTCTGGCACTTCTCCTGTGATGTGGAGATGCCGGTGTGGGACTGAGGTAAGCACAGTAAGAAGTCTCACAACACCAGGTTTAAGTTCAACAGGTTTATTTGGTAGCACAAGCCACAAGCTTTTGGAGCACTACCCCTTCATCAGGTGTTGGACTTTAACCTGATGTTGTGAGACTTCTTACTGTACTTCTCCTGTAGCCAGAGAAGATTTGAAAATTATCAGAATCGCTGCAATCTCCTCCCTTGCCTCCCACAGCAGCTTGGGATACATTTCACCTGGGCCCGGGGATTTTTCCACTTTTAGGCCCATTAAAACCATTAATACCTCCTCTTTCTAATTTTTTTTTAAGTAACCCCCTGCACCTTTTTTACTCCTACGGCTTCCGCTGTTTTGAGCCCTTAGTATCTGCCATAAACCTCCCTTTTGTTCCTTATCCAACTCTGGATATCCTTTGACATCCAGAGTTCTCTGGACTTGTTGCTCCAATCCTTCACTTTCATGGGAACATGTTGATCCTTTTTGAATGAATCCCACTGCTCTGATGTAGATTTTCCTCAAGTTGCTGCTCCCAGTTAACTTTGGTCAGACCCTGTCTTATCCTCCCACAATTCAAACGTTTATTTCCGGTCGATCTTTGTGCCTTTCTATAACTATCTTCAATCCTATTGAGTTATGGTCCCCATCACCAAAATGCCCCCCCACTGAAGCTTCTACCATTTGCCTGGCTTAATTCCCTAAAACTAGGTCCAGCACCACCCCCTCTCTTGTTGAACTTTCTATTTGGCATAAAAAATTCTCCCAGATGCATTTTAAGAATTCCGCTCCCGCTAACTAAGCCTTTCACACTTTGGCTATCCCAGTTAATATTGGGGACGTTGAAATCCACTACTATTATTCCCCTATTATTCTTACAGTTCTCAGAAATTTGCCTACATATCTGCCTTTCTATCTCTCCCTGACTGTTTAGGGGCCTATAGTACACTCCCAGCAATGTGATTGCCCCCTTGCCATTACTTTAGTTTAAGAACTCTTCCATTAAATTTATGTCCAGTAGAAATTTATTTAATTTTTTTTTAAAGTTGGAACTCTTACCTTAATGTAGCTTTAAGTTGGAGAAAAAAAACTTACCCATTACCTATTGAGTGTGTCGTGAGAGCTCTGCTCTGCCCGCTGATCCTTGGCACGTCAGCTCCTGTAGCTGTAACTTAACTCTTATTATCAAATTCATCAGTTGTTTTATATACATATATTGATTTTATATACTAGATCATTCCTCCTTTTCTCCAAATTCCCACTGTATCCAAATTCCCAATTGAGCCACTCTATTCAAGTGCCACTCCGTTCCAGAACCATTCTGTTCAGAACTGCTTTGCTCGCGCCCTCTTGCTCTTTATACGATTTCCAAGTTCCCAGTGATGACTCAATTGCCCTACACCTAGTGATTAGCACCTATTCAAAAACGAATACTTGCAACTGATTGACAGTTAACTGCTACTGGCGGGCAAGTTCTGTTAGCAGAATTTCTAAACTTCTAGATTTAAGTCGAGCTGCTAAACAAGGCTTCAGTTTTTACAGATTCCATTTACCAATACTTACCAAAACTTCGCACTGTCTCCAAATTCTCAATTAAGCCACTCTGTTCAGGTGCCACTCTGTTCCAGAACCACTCTGCTCTGAATCATATCAAACCCAAGATCCCCTGAGAACCACCGATGGCGAGATCCTACACATCGGCAAGGTGTCAGTCCTTGGCCGCTGTCTGGAGCACTTTGAAATACACTTCAATGCCAAGTGGACAGTGCATGATACTGCCATCAACCACATCCAACAGCAGCCAGTCAAACAAGAACTAGATGAATGTCCAACCCTGAAGGAAACGGTGACTGCCATCAATCAGCTGAAAAGCAACAAAGCCCTCGGAGTCAATGGAATTCCACCCAAAGTCTTGAAACATGGTGACCCTGCCCTATATACTAAACTCCATGAGTCTTTCATGGTCAGCTGGAAACAGGGTATGTTCCTAAAGGAGGTTTGTGACGCTGTTATTATCATCTTATTCAAAAATAATGGAGAAAAGTCAGACTGCTCCAATAACTATGGGGGTTATTACCCTCCGTTCTGTTGCTGGTAAGATCCTGGCCAGGATATCTCTGAACAGGCTTATACCTATCATTACCGATAAAACCTCCCAGCCAGTGTAGCTTCAGAGCAAACACAGGCACCACAGACAAGGTATTTTCACTCAGACAAATGCAGGAAAGTTGTTGTGAGCAAAACAAAGGTATGTACATCATTTTTGTAGGTTTCACCAAGGCATTCAACATTATGAGCAGAGATAAACTCTGAAAAATCCTTTAAAAATTTGGATGTGCATTATGTTTCTGAAGCAGCTTCATGTAAATCAGTGCGAACAAGTCAAGCAAACAAAGGTCTCTTGTGTCTCTTCCATATCTTTAGCTGTCCGGCAGAGGCACCCATCGGGAGGACCCTGATGCCCTGATGTGGACGACCCATGTTGGGGGGCAAAGCATGCTGCCAATGAGGGGGGGTGGTGGTGAGTCCCAATGTCTGTGGGGGGTGAGAGGGGGGTCTCCCAGTGCACTGAGATCAGGGCACCCTTATGAAATGGCACCCAAGCTCTCTGCAGCCGGCTCACCAGTATGTACAGATCCCACCCTCTCAGTACAGGTGCACAACTCACCAATCTCCAAACAAGTGACTTGAGTATCAAAGGATTTGATGCAGATTGGTGTGGTTCATCCATTTTTTCTTGCCATTATGACACTTAGAAATTTTTTGTGAAAACTCCACCCGAGGCATCTACATTGCAAGCAAAGAAATGCTGCCTAGAGAATTGATTTGGTTTGAGTGTTAAAACTACAGTTTATTTAAAAGAATTCAGCGAGCCATGGAAGGCTATATCGTCATGGAGATGGGCAGAGATTGAGAAATTTCCAGGGTTTAAATTTATGTTTGTTTGCTGGGTGGGAGAGGTGGGGTTGTTGTTCTGTGGGAGAGGTAAAGCCCAACTGTTAGTGGCCTACAGGCAAAAGAAACTAAGGTTTGCTCACTCTGGGGCTCAGTAGAAGTCCTAGGAAGCTGAGGAGGTAGCAGAAGGTCACAGGCTTCATGCTGGAAAAGGTTAGAGCTCAGAAGAAGCCATGAGACCCATAGAACCATAGAAAATTACAGCTCAGAAACAGGCCTTTTGGCCCTTCTTGTCTGTGCCGAACCATTTTATGCCTAGTCCCACTGACCTGCACTTGGACCATATCCCTCCACACCCCTCTCATCCATGAACCCGTCCAAGTTTTTCTTAAATGTTAAAAGTGACCCTGCATTTACCACTTTATCCGGCATAGAACCATAGAAAATTACAGCTCAGAAACAGCCAATTATATCTTGGTGAAATCGAGGGGCAGTACCAAGCCAGGTAAGCTAGTTGGTTATTAAAGAGCTGAGATTGTGCCAGTAAGTAGAGTCTAGAGTCCAGACTTAGAAATTTTGAGGGTATGGAGCCTCGAGAGTCAAGGTTGAAAACTGAGAGGTGCAGTCTTTGAGGCAATTGAGTTGGTATGGGTTTGGTGGAATTCAGACACTGGATCTTTAAAAGTGAAAAGTTTGGAGTCCTTTGTGAGGGAGACAGAGTTTCAGTGAGATTGGTTGACTCACAGTGATGTCTGGGTGGGATGCTGAAAAATGCATGGGTGAGATCTGTCTTGGTTGTATTTGCTATGTATTGTACAGTGTGGTGTGTTTGACCACAGTTCACCTGTTAATCTACATGTACTTCATATAAACCCTAAATGTTAGAGTGCAAGATAGATATTATAAATTGTTTTCTCTTTGTGACCCTGTATAGTAAAGTTAATTTTTATTTGTTTGAAACCCATGGATTCTTGTGGCTTTACTCACTGAGCAAGTATCTTGAAACTCAAACTTTGTCTACTTTAAACAAAGAGTCAATGGTCTATAACCAAATCTTATCAGAAGCCTGGAGGCCTGGGCCAGAATCATAATATGCATCAGTTCAACTTTCTTGAGTTTTCATTTTTCCTCTTGAAAATTCACACTTGGTAAAACCTGGAGAAATGGACCTGACAGTTTAGGGTGGACCAATACATTGGCGTTATGCTGGTAACAACTTATAGACCACATGGCAGCACGGTAGCACAGTGGTTAGCACTGCTGCCTCATAGTTCCAGGGACCTGGTTTCAATTCCAGCCTTGGATGACTGTGGAGTTTGCACGTTTTCCCAGTGTCTGTGTGGGTTTCATTCAGATGCTCTGGTTTCCTCCCACAGTCCAAAGATGTGCAGGTAAGGTGGATTGGATATGTTAAATTGCCCCTTAGGTTGGATGGTATTAGCCATGGTAAATGTGTGGAATTACAAGGATAGGGTGGGAGAGATAAAATACTCGGCCAGAGGTGCAGACCCGATGGGCCAGATGGCCTCTTCTGCACTGTAGGGGTTCTATGAAATTTCAATCAGCAAGGGAGTTATTAAAAATAATGCTGGCTTGACTGTGATGTGACCGCTTAGCGCAGTGGTATGCAAACTTTGTTAATTGGAAGTTCAGCTCTACAGTTTAACACAATGGGCAGCATAATGGCACAGTGGTTAACACTGCTGCCTCACAGCACCAGGGACCCAGGTTCAATTCCGGCCTCAGGTCACTGTGTGGAGTTTGCACATTCTCCTCGTGTCTGTGTGGGTTTTCTCCCGGTGCTCCGGTTTCTTCCCACAGTCCAAAGATGTGTGGGTTAGGTTGATTGGCCATGCTAAATTGACCCTAGTGTCAGGGGATTAGCAGGGTAAGTACGTTGGGAACAGGGCCTAGGTGGGATTGTGGTCAGTGCAGACTCGATGGCTGAATGGCCTCCTTCTGCACTGTAGGGATTCTATGGGTTCTACAATTGTCAAATTCCAACTATAAAGTATTGATAAACACAGTTTTTGTGTGTAGAAAGTATATTCTGGGAATTACAGTCCATAATATTAGTACATATCACTAACAGGCATTCACCCATAAGCCAATATTTAAATAGTTAATGAAGCAAGTTCAGAGAACTATATCAAGCATTCCAAAGATTGGGTTTATTACGGCACAATGGTGCACATTAGGTCGGGGCACAATACTATGACAGGAGGGCTTTCCAAATGCTGTTGAAATGTTTTCTGATATCATAACAATGACGAAAGAGACTAAGGAACAAATAGAAGGATACAAAACCTTGACAATGTGAATGGTTGAGTGGGGAATCATATATTTTAGGGATTTTCCCCCTCAGTTGATCTGTAAAAAGTGCCTTAGTCATTGACTCAAAAATCACCATTTTCAACCTCTTGTTAAATGTTTGCCAATGCTTCATCTGATTCACTCAGGGGTGTAACTGTACTTTGTCTACTATCAATAGGAAAATTAGGCACTTTGTGTCCATCAAGAAATTGTGCAGTGACAACATTAAGCAGGTAAGAATTTTAACTGCTACTTTCCCCATTCTTTTCCTCTGAAGAGTTATTTTTTAATGAACGTAGGCTCTACACTGCCAATGGAAGCCAACACACTGTAATGAGGATCTATTGCAGTATTAACAATAGTTATAATTTCCATTTTACTTGATTTAACATTGCTGGTATATTTCTTTCTAATTAGATAGCTTTAATTGAGGTTTAAATAGTGAAACAATATTAAGCACACATTCCCGTCTTACCTAATTAGTGCTGTCCCTGTTGAAGCTGTTGCAGTCAGACTTTACTTTCTAAGCAATTAGCTTTAACTGGAGTTTCACCCATGCAACTCTGCATTATACTCACTTGGCTCCACACTCATAACCATTGTAAACTCTGCAACTATGAATCTTATTGTGTAATTGGATCTCTGTGAAATGTACCCTCTTCATATCTCTGAAGCAGTGCAAAAGATTGGCAGGATGTGAGAAGAGTTGGTAACAGGAGGATGATGTGGAGATGCCGGCGTTGGACTGGGGTAAACATGGTAAGAGGTTTAATAACACCAGGTTAAAGTCCAATAGGTTTATTTGGTAGCAAAAGCCACACAAGCTTTCGGAGCCCCAAGCCCCTTCTTCAGGTGAGTGGGAATTCTGTTCACAAACAGGGCATATAAAGACACAAACTCAATTTACATGAATAATGGTTGGAATGCGAATACTTACAGCGAATCAAGTCTTTAAGATACAAACAATGTGAGTGGAGAGAGCATCAATTCAGGTTAAAGAGATGTGTATTGTCTCCAGACAAGACAGCCAGTGAAACTCTGCAGGTCCAAGCAGGCTGTGGGGATTACAAATAGTGTGACATGAACCCAATATCCCGGTTGAGGCCGTCCTCATGTGTGCGGAACTTGGCTATCAGTTTCTGCTCAGCGACTCTGCGCCGTCGTGTGTCGTGAAGGCCGCCTTGGAGAACACTTACCCGAATATCAGAGGCCGAATGCCCGTGACCGCTGAAGTGCTCCCCAACAGGAAGAGAACAGTCTTGCCTGGTGATTGTCGAGCGGTGTTCATTCATCCGTTGTCGCAGCGTCTGCATGGTTTCCCCAATGTACCATGCCTCGGGACATCCTTTCTTGCAGCGTATCAGGTAGACAACGTTGGCCGAGTTGCAAGAGTATGTACCATGTACCTGGTGGATGGTGTTCTCACGTGAGATGATGGCATCTGTGTCGATGATCCAGCACGTCTTGCAGAGGTTGCTGTGGCAGGGTTGTGTGGTGTCGTGGTCACTGTTCTCCTGAAGGCTGGGTAGTTTGCTGCGGACAATGGTCTGTTTGAGGTTGTGCGGTTGTTTGAAGGCAAGAAGTGGGGGTGTGGGGATGGCCTTGGCGAGATGTTCGTCTTCATCAATGACATGTTGAAGGCTCCGGAGGAGATGACGTAGCTTCTCCGCTCCGGGGAAGTACTGGACACACGCATCTCCATTAAGGACGGTCACCTCAGCACTTCACTATACCGCAAGCCCACAGATAACCTCACAATGCTCCATTTCTCCAGCTTCCACCCTAAACACGTTAAAGAAGCCATCCCCTATGGACAAGCCCTCCGTATACACAGGATCTGCTCAGATGAGGAGGATCGCAACAGACACCTCCAGACGCTGAAAGATGCCCTCCTAAGAACAGGATATAGCGCTCGACTCATCGATCAACAGTTCCGACGTGCCACAGCAAAAAACCGCACCGACCTCCTCAGAAGACAAACACGGGACACGGTGGACAGAGTACCCTTCGTCATCCAGTACTTCCCCGGAGCGAAGAAGCTACGGCATCTCCTCCGGAGCCTTCAACATGTCATTGATGAAGACGAACATCTCGCCAAGGCCATCCCCACACCCCCACTTCTTGCCTTCAAACAACCGCACAACCTCAAACAGACCATTGTCCGCAGCAAACTACCCAGCCTTCAGGAGAACAGTGACCACGACACCACACAATCCTGCCACAGCAACCTCTGCAAGACGTGCCGGATCATCGACACAGATGCCATCATCTCATGTGAGAACCCCATCCACCAGGTACACGGTACATACTCTTGCAACTCGGCCACCGTTGTCTACCTGATATGCTGCAGGAAAGGATGTCCCGAGGCATGGTACATTGGGGAAACCATGCAGACGCTGTGACAACGGATGAATGAACACCACTCGACAATCACCAGGCAAGACTGCTCTCTTCCTGTTGGGGAGCACTTCAGCGGTCACGGGCATTCGGTCTCTGATATTAAGGTAAGCGTTCTCCAAGACGGCCTTCACAACACACGACGACGCAGAGTCGCTGAGCAGAAACTGATAGCCAAGTTCCGCACACATGAGGACGGCCTCAACCGGGATATTGGGTTCATGTCACACTATTTGTAATCCCCACAGCCTGCCTGGACCTGCAGAGTTTCACTGGCTGTCTTGTCTGGAGACAATACACATCTCTTTAGCCTGTCTTGATGCTCTCTCCACTCACATTGTTTGTATCTTAAAGACTTGATTAGCTGTAACTATTCGCATTCCAACCATTATTCATGTAAATTGAGTTTGTGTCTTTATATGCCCTGTTTGTGAACAGAATTCCCACTCACCTGAAGAAGGGGTTTGGGGCTTCGAAAGCTTGTGTGGCTTTTGCTACCAAATAAACCTGTTGGATTTTAACCTGGTGTTGTTAAACTTCTTAACAGGAGGATTGGCAGCCATTTAAATTTTCCTATTTTGGGGGTCCTGTTTCTAAAGTTTAAGATTTTTTTCTTCTAATGAATGTTCTCTGTTTATTACCTTTCCCACCTCCTTCTTCTTAAGGCATTGATTCTTTAATGGCATTTGGTTCTACAGATGCCAGACACTGACGCCTCACACAATTGAACATCAATGAAAAATTAATAGACAGAAATCAAAAGTAAAATTTTACGTCCTCTCCCCGAACAGCTGACAGGCAGGGGATGGGGGCCATAAAATTGGGTAGTATAGTGGTGCTGCTATGCATGCCACCTATCAGCCTGCACTGGTATCTTCATAGGATCCCTACAGTGCAGTGGGAGGCCATTCAGCCCATCGAGTCTGCACCAATTCTCTGACTGAGTATCTTAGCCAGGTTCTCTCCCCCGCCCTATCCCCATGGTCCCACACATTTCCCATGGCTAATCCATCTAATCTATGCATCGTGGAACACTAAGGGGCAATTTAGCATGGCCAATCCACCTAACCTGCACATCTTTGGACTGTGGGAGGAAACCGGAGCACCCGGAGGAAATCACGCAGATGGGGGAGGATGTGCAAACTTCACACAGACAGTCATCCAAGGCTGGAATTGAACCCGGGTCCCTGGCGGGGTGAAGCAGCGGTGCTAGCCACTGTACCGCCGTGCCATCCAGCACTTAATAAGCATTGGGTCAATTAAGGCCTATAAATGGTTAATTTACCAGCAGCAGGAGGTGTCCATGCCTTGTGGTGAGTCCTCCTGGTGAAACCTGATGGCCATTTTGCAAGCTGAAAGGGAGACCCTCTTGTTCAGGCACCCTGTGCCCAACAAATGCTCCCCCTATGTAGTTAACCGAGCCTCCCCCATATTTGCCCCCATCCCACACTGTCAAATTCAGCTCTCCAAGCTGCCTTGCTGGCCTGGACTCAGCAAAACCTGGGACTTACTTGGGTCTCTGGCTCCATGGTCCTTTTTTTGGAGACTGCCTGGAGTCACAAAAGTGATGGACTGCTGGGAGTATAGAGCTGCCCGCCATTTGATTCGCTCTCAGGAGGTAGGACTTCCTTCCAGTGGGTGGAAGTCTCGCCCTTAGTCATTTAACAGCCTAACAGTTGTTAAACTATTGAGGAGCGACCCACCCAAGCAGAGGCAGTCATACCCCAGCTTTTCAGCTACAGGACAGGGCCACCGCCTCTGTGTAAAATTTCAGGCCAGGATTGCAAAGCCTTACTGATTTCTTTTCTTCCTCTCTGTAACCTAGGAGTGCTGAGACCATGTATAGCACCTCTGCTACTAATTGGCTATGATCAGCCAATTCAAGAACAGATTGGGATTCAAAAGAGTTGCAATTCTGATCAGGTCAAATTACTTCAAATAAATAGATTTCCTACTCTATTAAATAATACTCACAAGAATTTGACATAATACTATAATAAGAGCACGACAAATAATGCACTGGAAATTTCAAGCTCCTTGATATTTGACTTTCCCTCCATTTACATTTCCAGTGAAGTTAAGCTGATTATTTGTACAATTGCCTGCTAAGTTGAGGATGTGAAACTTGTGATGCCCTCAAATTTTTGTTGGCTGAGATTCATTGTGCAGAGGAGCAGTTCATGGTTAGCCACGGCCTACTAACTTTATGTGAATAATACTGAAGTTAAGATGTGAATAGATTGAGATTGAATGCTTTCCACTTGAGCAAAGCTCCAGCTCTTGGGGGAAAAAAAATCATGCAAACCTCTGCTGGCATATAAAAGTAAAAAATCTCATTAGTTCTGCATCCAGTGTATTTCACAGGCAAGGTCTCTTGATGTACTAGTAGCTTATATTTGTTCATGTAAATCATTTTTGTCTGATTAGACACAGTTCATCTTGAGTCGCTTTGGATTGATTGTTCAAGTGCGTTGCATGTGACCTTTTATTAAATCCTTCGCAATGTAACTTCAATACTGTTCAGATTAAGCAGTGAAATCCTACAAGCCTGCGATACAGTTGATGGTTTAGTGGGCGACATTGTAAACAGCATGAGTGATTTACACTGTCATCAAATCATGAGAATGTTACAACTTTGACAACCTTGAATTCATTTTCAAATATTCTTTGAATAATGTGCACCATTCATTATAGGTTATCCTTTAAGATTGTTTTAGTGAGTCTTTCTAAGCATTAGCATGTAACTAGATATGCAATTGAACAAATTGCTGATGCGAGGACAATTTTGAACCACGTTAACCATGCGCAGGATTGGCAACACGGCTGCAAAATCCAGAGAGAATCTGAAATCACGAATCTCTCTGGCAAGATTGTGATTTCTGAATTTCAACCCCCCCTCGCCAGCGGAGTGATTTGAAATACACTGCAGGTACCCATGTCATTGGTGAGCACTCACTCCGGTACTTAACCACCTCACTGAATATTTAGCCAGCGAGATGTCAGGACAGCACTGTTGCCAACACATTTACATAAACATGAACCTGACAACCTCACCTTCTCCAAGGGGGATTTTGGAGGTGAGCTCTCAGGTAGTCATCCAGCTCCAGGATGTTAAATGCTCAGGGGGCAGTGGAGAGAACACAGGGGACACAGAAAAGTTTAACTCCGGTCCGGGGTGGGATTCAGTTTCGTGATCGGGGGTGAGAGGTCACTTGCAGACCTTGCCTTCCCTTCGTGTTGGGATGCCCCTTACTTTAAGGGGTTCTGGCAGCTGTTATGGGCACCCTCATAGCCTCTTGGTTTGGGGATGACCAGGACTAGGGAGTGAAGAACTCTTCCATTGTAGGGTGTGACATCTCATCAGTAATGTGGTGCCAGTGGTAGATTCTTGTGATGGTGCCCAAGTTCATGTGCAGGGTGCTAAAGCCATTGACCAGACTCTGCAGGAGAATGATGACTTGTACTGAGGACAGAGCTATATTGCAATGGTGACCTATCTCTACTGGTGCCTAGATTCACCTGTGCCCACTAGGAGCCCATAGTTTCTTACTCTTCCTCACCCTTCTGCTACGTCTAACTAACCCCAGGATCCACAGCTGAGGTGGCCGGCTGGCTGTGCCTGCTCACGCTGGTTATGCTTGATTTTATCCTGCAACAAAACAGATGGGGAGAGTTTAAGCGGGAGTCCTGCTAGTTCAAATGGCGATGAGGTGTGGCATGCGTCATACTTGAACGGGAGTGGGAATGTGAGGAGGAGACTATCTACTGAAGGAGGGACCATGGAGAGGTGGTAATGGGGGGTGGTGGGAGAGCACCACGTGATAGATGTTGGCAACCCACGAGGTAGCTGGTTAAGAGATAACCTTGGATGTACAAGGGATGTGTGAAGAGGTGCAGGGGGAGACTGGACGAGGCAGACTTACCCTGGCTGCGTGGAAAAGGTCACTCATCTTCGTGCAGCACTGCTGCCCTGCCCTCTTCTGTAGTGAGCTATCATTCACTAAGGCTGCCACTGCCTTCTAGGCAGGGGTTGTCACCTTGCTGGAAGGACATCTGCGCAACCGTGAGTAGAGGACATCTCGTCTTTGTTGCACACTATCTAAGAGTTTGGTCAGACTCCCACTAAGAATTGTTTTGCTGGCTTGCTGGCAGCCATCCCCCCTAATGGGTCTGAAACAAGTGCTGGGGAGGCATATATGTGGAGCTCACCACTGATTGCAGAGATTAGGTAGCTCCAGGGCGAGCGAATCAGCGGGAGGCCATCATGAATACGGTGTGATTCATGTGATAAAAAATAATTTTGTTAATGAAGCTCAATATTCTATGGGATTTCCCACTGCTGCCAGGATTCGCATAGTTTTTCTCACTGGAACCGACACTGTCAAGATTTGGCAAGATCTGCCCTATGTCACTATTTGCAGAATGCAGCCTTTCACCACCTGATCAACTCTGAGAGGTTTGTTTTCCTCAAATTCAAATTTGAACATTCAAGGCCATGGAGGTTCAAGGAGGTCAAATTTAACCCTTGGGTACTGGCCAGTCCCAGATACTTGGAGGCCCGGGCTTCAGTTGAATTTGGCTAGTGAGCTATTGGGTCATCAAAAAGATGGGACCGCAACTTCTGAGCTCCCCAGCATCAGATTGCTGGAGCTACCCCAAAGGTACGCAAGGGAACCCCTCTCAGACTTCACAGGTAAGGGTTTGCAGGACAATTGCACAGAAGCACAAACTTTCCCAAGGAAATCGCCCTGCCCTGTAAAGCATCTGAAAATGTGATTTCAGTTGTAAACTTTGGATGTTCCCAACAACATTACATTGATAGCTATTCAGAAAAAGTTAGAAGAATTAAAATCTCTTCTACCTTTTGTGCAATTCCTGTAAAGACCAAGACCAGCGGCCTCATGGGACTACCCCTACACCCACGAACTTTCCCAAGGAACACTCCATCTGCTTGGGATTCCTCTTACCCCCCCCCGCCACCAATCCCCCCCCCGCCCCTCCCCTTCCAGGTTAACACTCACCCCCTCTCTGACCTGACCCCCTGCTGCACCCGAGGTCCGACACCCTTCCACAATCCCCGCCCCCCCCCCCCCCCCCTCCAAGGACAAATCACACTTAAGTGTATTTGTGTATCTCAGTACCTTACTTTTGGCATTTTACTGGAAGTCCCACTTGCAGACAAATTATCAACTTATCTTTAAAATTTATTATAAAGTATTGTGATGGTGTGATCAATGAACCTGATTTTACAGCATTATGATGTTTTATAATTTCTTAAATTTTTATCATGTGTATGACATTCAAATTCTTTTACTATTGGATTCTGACTTATATTTTTGCCCATTAGGTCTACAATACGCACAGTGAGGACAAATATATGGAAGAAAATTCTCAATCAGGTGAGACACATCAAACATTTATTTTGGTTTAATAAGTGCTAGTGCTTTGTCACTTATGATACCGAGGCCTTGATATTGACAGGGGTGATGGAGTTTCCGAAGGAAACCCATCCAGAAGTCTGGATTTCCCCTCGTGTTAATTGCCTTTACCTCCAAAGTGTGCAACTTTTCTCCATCTAGGTTCCCTAACCAGATATCAGCTTGATAAACAAGCTTGGTAGGGAGAACTTTAGGACAGTTAGGGAGCTTGCTGCCGTTGCTGCTGGGAACCTGTGTGACTCTGATTCCTGAAGCCAGTGAGGGTGGGGGTGGCGTGTGATCCAATTGCAGGGTCGCTACATAGGTCAATACATAGGTTTCTGTCTTCCAAAGGTATTATAGGATTTTGGAAGCCCCAAATGGTAAGTTGAATTAGGTCCCAGATAACCCAAGCTCTCACTGAATGCGGAACAGGCTGAGTGGCCAACTTCTGTTCCTCTGTTACTACCAGATCATGGCTAGCTATTCAAGATCCTTGCTTTGTGTGATGAAAGTAACCAGCTTGAGGGTCACAAGTGAGGAGTGAGGAAAGCTGTGCTTTGACATATCCTGACAGTTAGGAGATTTTGCAGCAAAGGGTAGAAAGGATTAAATCTTACTTTAAATTAATTCAGAGAATATCAAGGACTTTGTAAATGCCATAATTAAATACTGATAGATTTTAAATACATTATTCACCATTTCATGTTGTTTGTTTCTCCCATTGTCTGCAGAAAACACAGTCCACTACAATGCATAATCTTCTGAAGCTTGAATATATTCTACTTTACCCTGATAAAGTTTACATTTTACATCCAATCTATCATCTTCTATAATTCTGGGCTACAACAGACTGGAGTGTCAATTATGGCACTTGCCTGTTGTAAAACTGGAAGGAGAAACACTGTATGACTATCATCATGTTCTTTCTTCATAGATTCACAATCATTGAAACATAAAGATAGGCGGAAAGGTTCCATTGATGTCAGATCAATAACATCAAGAAGAAGTGATGGTAAGAATACTTTTTCTACTATTTATACCGGGCCAACATTTGCTCTCAAAATACCGGTGAGCTTATGCCCCTTAGCACTATTTATGCATTTATAGTTCAGGAACTTCAAGTGAAGACCAGTTTCATGCTTAAATGCTAACACCAAAATATTGCAGGTCAAGTTGTGTCACTCTGCTGTTAACTTTGTGAACTAAACATTTTAGTAGCTGTCTCATCATGGAAATGTGCTGAATGGCAGGTAGTTGCTGGATAGTTGGGGTAAATGCAAACTCTTCACCATAGAAAGCTAAGTCTTGTTATTTTGAATGTAAGTACCTTTTTAAAAATGTGAGAAATGTTAATTACTGCCTTTTCCATCTTTTCCAACATTGCAAATTAACTATTATAGGTATAGAGTCTCAATTCTTCATGGATTTTAAAAATGTAAAAATGTATTTTTTTCTTTTCTTAATCTTTTCCCTCTCTTTCATTATCCAATCTTTCTGTCCCTCTCTTTAATTCTCTATATGTACTTCCTTTGACATTGAATCCAACCACTCTAATTTGCATTTCCTTCTCAGCCTGACCAGTTTGCTTCATAACTTTTCAATCTGATTAGTTAAGGAGATCCACATTTTCCATGTTTCCCTCACTGCAGCTTTATCATCTTACACTTTCAACAACTTGCCATAGAACAATTTTTAAAATCTATACATGCAAAGGCAATCCACAATGGATACCATTACCTGCTCAGCAAATTGTATATGCATTTTCACTAGAGTGATTAAAATCAAAAGATTTGTTGCATAATCTTTTTCACAGAAGCCGACCTATATTGGTTAATGCTGGT
Organism: Mustelus asterias; assembly: GCF_964213995.1. Lineage (NCBI taxonomy): Eukaryota > Metazoa > Chordata > Chondrichthyes > Carcharhiniformes > Triakidae > Mustelus > Mustelus asterias. The sequence continues at coordinate 113,264,822 of NC_135806.1, forward strand.
CTCGTATTTATATCGCAGATGTTATTTGAAGTGTTCATGTTATATCGTTGACTTTTACTGAATTTATATTGAAGCCATAATCACTTCATAAACTTGTGCCATAAAGTGTCCTCAGTAATTGCTCAACTTAATTGGTAAATGTGAATATGTTATCAGTGTGGGACACCTGAAAGCCTTTTCTTTGGTACTTATTTCTGCAGGGAGTTCATTCAACCGTCGACATTCCTCAATGGCAAGGATTCATTCCATGACAATCGAAGCTCCAATTACAAAGGTGAGTTAACAAGCATTTTAATAAGGTAATGTTTCCATTCCATGAACTGTATGCTTTGTATTGTTTTATACCTTTAAAATTTAGCGGTAATGTTCAAAAAGTGCAAACCAAATATAGAATCCAAAATAGCAACCATTTCAGAACATCTTTGAAATTCATGCTGTGTCATTCAAATGACGCAAACAAATAATTAAATAGAATGAAGTACATTTTTACCTTTATGAGTTTAATACATCTACTGCCAAGAGGAGTTGTTAAAACAAACCCTTGTGCATAGCACATCTTCCATAAAAAGAAAAGAAGATGGGTAAAGATGTTTCCTAGAATGAGGAATCCTAATATCCAAAGTTACCTTAAAAGTCAATGTATAATGGTGTAAGAATGGGAAATTGCATGGCCATAAGCAATGGATGCTTCGGCAGTGGAATCCTAGTAGATCTCATGGTTCTATGTTTTTGGAGCCCTTCTTAAAGCTAAAATGAGTACCATGATGCCCAAGCCCCACTGGGTCACAAGCAGAATTGTTATAGTAGATCTCCATGCTCCTGAGACAAAGAAGATAAGATGATGATCATGAATGACTTTGATAAAGTAAACGGAGAAGATTCTGTGACAGAAGAGACAGTAACCAGAGGATACAAATTTAAGGTGATTGTCAGAAGAACCAGGAACGAGAACGTTTTTTACAGAGCAAGTTGGTACGATCTGGAATGCATTGCTTGAATGGCTGGTGGAAGGTAGTTCAGTAACAAAATTCTAAATGACATTGGATATATGCTTGAAGGGACAGAATTTCTGAGCTAAAAGGAAAGAGAGGGGAGTGTGACTAATTAGATAGAACTATTAGAGTCAGCACAGGTTTGGCGGTCTGCAAGGCCTCTTCCAAGCTGCCTCAGTTATGATACCAAGTACCAAATTGAAAAGGAACTTTAGCAAGGTACCAGATGATTGCTGGGATATATAGCGCTGCACCCCAACATTTATTAGCACCCCACCTCCACTCCCACAAGGGAAAAGTAAAACACTTGGGGTCAGATTTTCATCTCTTCATTGCTTCAACGGCTTATCAAATGTCAGAAGTGACAGTCTGGAAATCACATTATTTAATGCTCATGTACTTCTGCAAAATAAAATCCTATCATTGCTCACTGCATATTAAACATATATAACATGGTAAAGCATTTTGTTATGACACATAGTTGGCGACACCTTCTGAACGTACCTTTCATATTGATTCTGACTCCAAATCATGGTTTCCCCATGGTTCAAGACACCTCTATGCTGGTGCAAAATACATTGTCTTCCAAAACTGGCTCAACTCCATAATGATTGCAGAAATTCTAAAATGCCCATACCTACAATGGCATCATCAACATTGGAACATCAGCATGTGGGCTCACAATTATCCCCTATCCCACCTTGCTGAAAATTTCAGGTGCCAAAAAGGTGGGCAGGAATTCCAGATTTGGATACCACCTACCATTTTTAAACCCCATCCGTACAGTTCGACTCCTTGTCCAGATGAGAAAATCAGACCTTGGAGTGGGATGGAGGTTGGAGGAGGTTGGGGGATGGGGGTTGCTTAACAACCTAACTTCCAGTGCACAGCAACTTTTATCTTTTGTAATCTATCCAAAGTCCCAACACTCAAAGGGCAGATGCAAACTTGACTGAGAAAGCAGAGCAATGCAACAGATTATTAAAATAATAGTGCTGCAAAGGGTTACAGTAATATGTTTGCTATCTGGTAAAACACAGATTTTATGCATAAGCATTCGGAATTAGATCAATTTTGGGTAGAAATTCATTGCAATGTTTGTCTGTGGTTCAAAGGATAACAGCTTTCGTGCACCTGCATATTATTGATTTTATATTTAAAACCCAAAGACTCCTTGGAAAAGTAATTTTTTCCCCTCCTTTTCCATTTTTGAAGGTCATCAATATAATTAACACTGCCCAAGAGAACAGTCCTGTAACAGTCGCTGAGGCCTTGGACAGGGTTCTGGAAATATTAAGAACAACTGAACTCTACTCGCCGCAGCTCGGTACCAAAGATGATGATCCCCACACCAATAATCTTGTTGGAGGTCTCATGACTGTGAGTTAGTAAGGAACACCTTTCACTTTTTATTCAGCAATGTATTGATCATTGGAGTACTCACTTCAGAATCAGACCATGAAATATACCACAACAATATTAGCTTCTCTAGCCTTCTATTTTCTATGTTTCGATATAAGAAAATGTTTTTATATCAGCCTACAGAAAATGACAGGAAGGGAAAAATTACTTGGTCTATCAAGCCTCCCACACGAGTAAGATGGGGGAGGGTAGGGTTCCTCAATCTGCACTAACTTGTGCATGATCGAGGGCATGGACATGAGGCAGTGGGTGGCCGCTAACATCCTTTATCCTTGCTGTCAACCCCCTGGTTTCTCTCTTTCCATGGCCTTCTTCCCTATGATACCCTCTAATAGCAATTACCCTTTTTCTTGGTCCGTTCCTTGATCCTAGGACTGTGGGAGTCTTGTCCTGACAACAGCCCTCTCTCTTCCATGGAGCTGCCGACCGCTGATTGACCAGCAGCTCTTGGCAGGCAGAATGTCATCTTCCAAGGTCCTCAGTCAGGAGGAAGGCCCATTGCTGTCCACTTAGCTGCCTGATGGACAGAAGATATGGTGGGCGTTCCTCCTCAGAGTAATCCAGCACTGGGTATGTCATCACTGCTCCATTTTTAAAAATTCATTGGATATGGACATTGCTGACTCGGCCTTCATTTATTGTCCATCCCTAATTGCCTTTGAGAAGGTGGAGAGCTGGCTTCTTAAATCATTGCAGTTCATCTAGTGTAGACACACCCAGAGTGCTATTAGGAAAGGACATCCAGGATTTTGACCCAGTGACAGTGAAGGAATATAATTCCATGTTAAAATGGTGTGTGATCTGGGGGGAGCTTGCACATCATGGTGTTCCCATGTGCCTGCTGTCCTGTTCTTCTGGATGGTAGAGTTTGTGAGTTTGGGAAGTCCTGTTGAAGAACCCTGTTCAGGTTTCCACTAAATATAGCAGATAGGGCCCTATCATTGCAGCCTCACCTGTCTGTTTAAAAATGAACTCGGTCAGCTTGGGGTAGACATCTTTTTTTTCTGCAATTTTAACTTGTAGGCTTGTGTAAACTGAAGACTTGTGCTCCAGAACAAGCCACACCCCTAACTAAGCTGTTCCAGTATAACTGCAACACTGACATCTACCCAGCAATGTGGAAAATTGCCCATGTGTGATCTGTACAAAAAAAGCAGGATAAATCCACCCAGTCATTGACTGCCCCAGTCGCCGACTCTCGATCATCAGTAAAGTGATGGAAGTTGTCACCAACTGTGCTATCAAGTGGCACTTATTCAGCAATAACCTGACTGAAATGCTCAGTTTGGGTTCCTCAGCGCCATCTAGACTCATGGTCCAAACATGGACAAAGGACCCAAAATCAACAGGTGAGGCAAGGATTATTGCTCTTAACATCAAAGCAGCAATTGACCGAGTATGGCATCAAAAAGCCCAAGCAAAACTGAAGACAAGGGGAATAAGGAAGGAAACTTTCCACTGGTTGGAGTCATACCTAACACAAAGGAAGATGGTTGTGGTTGTAGGACGTCAATTATCTCGCTTCCAGGATGTCATTATAGGAGTTCCTCAGGATAGTGTCCTCGTCCCAACCACCTTCAGTTGCTTCATCAATAACTTTCACCGTATCATAAGGTCAGAAGTGGGGATGTTTGCTGATGATTACACAGTGTTCAGCATCAGTTACAGCTCTTCGGAAAGCGAAGCAATCCATGAACATATGCAGCAGTTTGTAAATCCCAATAACAGAATTAGATTTCTCCTGGGTGCTTCGGTTTAGAAACATACATAGAAACATAGAAAAACTACAGCACAAACAGGCCCTTCGGCCCACAGGTTGTGCCAAACACATCCCTACCTTCTGGACCTACCTATAACCCTCCATCCCATTAAGCTCCATGTACTCATCCAGGAGTCTCTTAAAAGACCCTATGGAGTTCGCCTCCACCCTCCTGACGGCAGCCAATTCCACTCGCCCACCACCCTCTGTGTGAAAAACTTACCCCTAACATCTCCCCTGTACCTACCCTCCAGCACCTTAAACCTGTGTCCTCTCGTAGCAGACATTTCCACTCTGGGAAAAAGCCTCTGAGAGTCCACCCGATCTATGCCTCTCAACATCTTATACACCTCTATTAGGTCTCCTCTCATTCTTCGTCTTTCCAAGGAGAAAAGACCGAGCTCCCTCAGCCTATCCTCATAAGGCATGCCACTCAATCCAGGCAACATCTTTGTAAATCTCCTCTGCACCCTTTCAATCTTTTCCACATCCTTCCTATAGTGAGGCGACCAGAACTGAGCACAGTACTCCAAGTGGGGTCTGACGAGGGTCTTATATAGCTGCATCATTATCCCCGGACTCCTAAACTCAATCCCTCGATTGATAAAGGCCACCACACCATACGCCTTCTTAACCACCTCGTCCACTTGTGGGGCCGATTATAGAGTCCTATGGACCCGGACCCCAAGGTCCTTCTGATCCTCTATAGTACGAAGAGTCTTTCCCTTTATATTGTACTCCTTCATCCCATTTGACCTACCAAGATGGACCACGACGCATTTATCTGGGTTGAAGTCCATCTGCCACTTGTCCGCCCAGTCTTGCATCCTATCTATGTCCCTCTGTAACTTCTGACATCCCTCCAGACTATCCACAACCCCACCAACCTTCGTGTCGTCGGCAAACTTACCAACTCATCCCTCAGCTTCCTCATCCAGGTCATTTATGAAAATGACAAACAGCAAGGGTCACAGAGCAGATCCCTGGGGCACACCACTGGTGACCGACCTCCATTTAGAAAAAGACCCATCTATACCCACTCTCTGCCTCCTTTGGGCAAGCCAGTTCTGGATCCACCGGGCAGCAGCCCCTTGGATCTCATACCCTCTCCCTTTTTACAGAAGCCTTGCATGGGGGACCTTATCGAACGCCTTGCTCAAATCCATATAAACCACATCTACCGCCTTCCCTTCGTCAATGTGTTTAGTCACATTTTCGAAGAACTCCACCAGGCTCGTAAGGCACGATCTGCCCTTGACAAAGCCATGCTGAGTATTCTTGAGCATACTAAACCTCTCAAAATGCTCTTATATCCTGTCCCTCAGGATCTTCTCCATCAGTTTACCAACCACTGAGGTTAGACTCACAAGTCGGCAATTACCTGGGCTATCCCTTTCCCCTTCTTGAAAATAGGAACCACATCCGCAATCCTCCAATCTTCCGGCACCTCTCCCGTCTCCATCGACGACGCAAAGATCATCGCCAGAGGCTCTGCAACCTCTTCCCTCGCCTCCCACAGTAACCTGGGGTACATTCCATCCGGACCCGGCGACTTATCTATCTTGATGCCATTCAGAGATTCCAGCACAACCTCTTTCTTAAAGTCCACATACTCAATCCTTTCAGCCCACCGCACGCCCGCAGTACATCCACCAAGGTCCTTCTCCTCTGTGAAAACCGAGGCAAAATACTCATTGAGCACCTCTGCCATTTCTACTGGTTCCGTACAGACTTTACCGCCTTCACCTTTTATAGGCCCTATTCCGTCACGTCTCATCCTTTTACTCTTCACATATTTATAGAATGCCTTAGGGTTCTCCTTAATCCTACCTGCCAGGGCCTTCTCGTGACCCCTTCTGGCTCTCCTAATTTCCTTCTTTAGTCCCTTCCTACAAGCCGTATACTCTTCTAAATCCCTATCTTCGCCAAGCTCTCTGAGCCTTTTGTATGCTTTCCTTTTCTTCTCGACTAGGTCCCGCACAGCTTTCGTGCACCATGGTTCCTTTAACCGACCAACACCTCCCTGTCTGCTCGGAACGTTGTCCTGTCGAACTCTAGACAGACATTCCTTGAAAAACTGCCACCTCTCTACAGTACATTTCCCCGAGAATACCTCCTTCCAATTTACTCCTCTAATTTGCTGTCTAATGTCTTCATATTTCCCCTTACTCCATATAAACACTTTCCTAGCTTGCCTGATCCTCTGTTTTTCCAATGCAAGCCTAAAGGAGATAGAGTTATGATCGCTATCCCCAAGATGCTCTCCCACTGAGAGATCTGACACCTGTCCAGGTTCATTGGTCAGTTTCCTCCCACACTCCAGAGATGTGCGGGTTAGGTTGATTGGCCATGCTAAATTGCCTCTTAGCATCAAGGAGACTAGTGGGGTTACGAGGATAGAGCCTGGGTGGGATGTTGTCAATGAAGGCTCGATGGGCCGAGTGGCCTCCTTCTGCACTGTGAGGATTCTATTGTATGATACTATGATTTGGCATTATAATAACTATTGGAGTATTTTGATGCTATGCATTATTGATTCATACACTTGGTAAGGTTGTTCATTTGATGTTTCAGGATGGACTAAGAAGAATGTCTGGCAATGAATACATTTTCTCAAAAAGTAAGTCTGACTTACATTTGTTTCATTTGGCACCAACATCAGAAGTACATTGATTACTGAATTATGCTGACTTGTCTTTGGTTTCTTATTTTCTGCCACACTTCCTAAAAATGCAGTGTGGTATCAGCAGAATGCATTAAAATGTTTTAACAAAATAAATAGATTGGTGGCTCATTCCTCCAACAAGAAAACTGTTCTGATCCTTCATGTTATTTGCTTTGATCTGAAGTTCCTGGTCTACAAATTTTAGTTTCCTCCTTATCCCTCCATTTCACATTGAAATTGTGTCCTCCATATCTGAGATTGCCTGCAGTGTACTCCTTATACTGTTTTGGTAACTGTTTAGCTAGTTATGCAGAATTTTTAGAGGTGCATTCCAAATTTTGTATGTTATCCTAAACATATGCCCGCACACTAGATTCCAGAAAGTGCACAGAAAATAAGGTTATAAGACGGCACTTGAACAAAATAAGGGACAAATAAAAATCCATTTCATGTACTTCCTGTGTTCTTGAAGTAATTGCTTTAGTAACTCATTTAAAAAGGTGCTGAATGCATAGTTGATTCAGGTGAACTAAGGAGAAAGTTAGACATAATTGATGTAGATCACAGTGCTTGCTGTGCTGCTGGGGCCATGAAAATTCATTTGTTGATTGCAACTGTTCAGAGTTTCATACTCATGGTTGCAAAACATGAATGCATTGCTTGGAGGTGTTGTCACCATGGGGGGAATATTAGGCTAAGTGGATTGGTGAAGTCAGTGCAAGAGGAAACAGGGGCTCTTTGGCTTACGCTTCAGTCCAGTACCGTGGTCCCACCATGATCATACACTGGGTGGCCAATTACCACTGAACAGTGGGACTGCTGGCAAATTAGAGCCTTAGTGCTGGGAGTAAGGTGGTGAATGAGGTCAGCGATGGCCAAGGAGGAATCAGACGGGTTAAAGATCCTCAAACAGTAAGTAGCAAGCTCACAAAGGAACCTGCATCTGGAGGGCATTGAGCATTGTAGGTACATTGAGTGAATAATTTCTGCAGACAGGGACCGCCACCTTCCTTGACAGCCCAAATCCTCCTAAGGTGCTCATCATGACAGCTGACAACCTCCACTTCCTTAACCACCAGTACGTGAGTGAGAAGGTCATACGACCCCCTACCTGGAGCAATGGCAGAGGAATGAGTAAGAGTAGTCCCAGAATTTGATGATGAGTCCTTGGGTGCTCTTCCCAAAACTGTGACCGAATGGCAGGAAGTTCTCCTACAGGATGGGAAAAGGGGAAATCCCCAACTGACCAAGTAAGCCTGATGGAAGTCAGAGAGGAGGTCAGTAGCCATAGAGTCATCCATAGGATCTGGCTACATTGCCACAAAAGACTGATGACCTACTCCATGCTGTTAGACAATGGCTGGAGGTGAATGAACTTCTCTGTCCCAGGTGTCAATGTTGGAACTTAATTCTCCAAGATGCAGCAATATCTGCAAGCTGATAATATGCAGCTTGCAGATATTGAGTATTACTCTACCTTGTGTTCACTTCAACAGGTCAATCATCGGTCCAAGCAGCCACCAGGCTAGAGGGGTTAACATTGATCTCTGACGAAAAGAAGGGGACATCAGAGGGTGCACCATTACATCCTTGCTCTGCATCCTCCACCATTTCAGATACTTACAGCTCAGCACAGCAACCAACAATAATAAGAGAAACCTAAGCCGATGCATACTGCAGGGCACCAGCAGAGCAATCCAGGCATCAGAATCTTAGTTTTAGACCAATGGTCATCTCAATATTTGCCCCAGTGGAAGAAAGGCTTGAGCTGCACCATCCCTCTGCAAAATACACAGGTGCTTGACCAATGTCACGAGCCCCCTCTTCAGTAGATAACTCTTTTCTCCAAGTATCCATTGATTTAGTTGTGAGGGTGATGTGAAAAGCTATGGCACCTGGGAGTACCTGACAATATAAGTATCATGGATACTCCCAGGGTACGTCGTAGACATCTTCAGGATCCTTAGGCAGTGATCTCATACAATCTGCACATTAAGGGAGTGAAATCCCTTTTGGTTGTCAAATGCATGCCTGCGGATGCTCTGATGGGCACATGTTCATTCAATTGCTCCTTGCCCTTTAGGGAATCCTGCGATGACCCTAAAGCCTCTTGATCTCTTGGCCTGGCTGTCCTCATCAGTGTTGAACTTAATAAAGTTGTCCGCCCTCCTCAACAAAACATCAGTTGCTAGCCTAATACAATGATGGCTGCTGATTGTGATATGCTGCAGTAATTTCCAACTAATCCATGAAAGGACACTTAGACATGGAAATTCAATGCAATCTTCACCTTCAGTGCCACAGGCATCGAATGATCACCTTGCCAGCGACACCCGCATCATATCAAAGAATAAAAAACTGATCTGATTCCACCTGTTTCTGAGCTAAAAAGCTCAAATTTTCCCTGCCTTTTCTTATAATTCGAGTCATTGAACTGGATATCACCATTTTGACTCTTCTCTGCATTACCTACAGCACTTGAAGGTCTCTTGCTTCTTGGCAACCAGAACTGGATACCGTATTCACGATGCAGTCTGATCAGAGCATTATGAAATCCGATCATTGCTTCCTCTGACTTATATACTTATATTCTTGTTTTAGTTGGGGTTCAACATCCTGTTGGTTTTGTTGATGACTTCTCCGTATTGGCTACAGATGCTGTGTCAAGTCCTTTAGTATTTCTAGATCTCTGCCAATTTCACCTTTAGCTGTTTCAATATAATTCTTGGAGTATGCATGTTGTCCATTCTCCCTTCCTGTGTGAAGCTCTTTATAGCTTCTCTGCATTAAATTTGATCTGCCTTTATTCTTACAAAGCTTTGTCCAACCCCTTCTATAATTTCTGACCTCTTCTGAACTGAAACTCCACCTATTTTAGTGTCATCAATACATTTGACAATCCAGGTTATATATGTAAATTGGGAATAGCAACTACTCCCACTTAACTTTTCACAACATAACTTCTCCATTTACAACATAATTTCTCGAATATGTACTTGCTTCCTAACTTTAAACCAGCTTCTTATTCATCTCTAGGGTTTACTCTGATTACCTAAGCCTTTGGAACTCGGGGTACAACCTGATCATGGGTTTACCACTATCCACTTGGATATGCTAAAGAATTTGCTCTTCTGAAATCCATGCTTGCTCCTGATAATTGATTCCATTATTTGACATGGAATTGAAAAAAGACTAATGGGTTTGGAGTTGCCTGTGTCTGTCTTTTCATCTTTCTAAATATGTGTGCTCCATTAATCTTCTTCTGTTTCTGAATTAATCACATTAATCTACAAATAATCCCCAGTTTCCAATGACTTCCTCACATTGATTAGCAATGCATCATAAATCAAAATCTTTCTCAGTACTGTGGGATTAATAAAACATCTATTCCAGGGGATTTATTTGTTTTGAGCCTTTTTATACTTCCATTTAATCAAGAACAAAGAAATTTGGCTGAAATTTATGCTGGAGCCAGGAAGCCTGCCTAATATAAAAGTCGTGGGTGTACCAACCCCCAGCGTGGCTGGCTCACTCTGCAGCCATTTAACAGAGAAAGCTGCTGACCAGTCTAGTCCCAGCACCACTACCAGGAGCAGTGGCCACTGAGATGTAGCTGGACTTTAAGGTAAGCCTAGCATCTCTCCAGGGTAAGATCACAGCAGCAGAGGATTGAGGACTTTGAGTGACCACTAATTGGCCTCTATCATTGGCAAAACTACAGCGGAGGGCCGGTGGTTTGCCACTGCTGGCATGGCACCTCATGTTATGGCCCTGCCCTGCCTACAAACCTGATTTTACTTGGGATATCTTTACTTGGAGGGATCATTTTGATCATATCTTCCTGAGTGACTCCTTAGTGAATGAGGCATTTTGGAACACTTGTATTTTGTGCTCATCATCAGTTTTAAGGCCAGTTGCATCTTTTATGGGTTTTGACCTCTTCTCTAATTACTGCTATAGCACCAGAAGAAATGTTTCCTGTTGTGCTTGGCTTCTGCTGCAATGATTTCTTAATTTCTGTTTGCCCCTCCGATAACCAATATTCACTCTAATTTTTGTTTTGGCGTAAAGAAGCAATTTATTTAAGTGCACTGCCCCCTAAATCTTTTAGCACAGCCTTGTTCCAACAATAATTTAGCGGGAGCATTAGTGATCAGGAGGGGAATACAGACATGTTGGCCAGAATTTTTCTGCCCCACCAATCACGGGAATCGGAGCGGTCAAGGGGCTGACCATGGGAAGATCCGTTGACCACAGGCAGGATTTTATGGTTTCAGGATAGGTGAAGCTGTAAAATCCTGCCTGTTAAATTCTCATTCTGTGATCACTGTTCCTCAGAGGTGTTAGGATTTGCACATTACGTATATTTTCTGTATCCTTTAAGAATGGCAGGTCAAGATAGCATTGTCTTATCTCTTGACAGGTTGAGAGAAGAATCAGTCATGTATTAGATCTGTCAATTGTGATTCTAAAGGACTTCAAATTTCCAGTTTATATTAAGCTGTTTAAAGTCTCCTATTAGAATAACTTTACTATTCTAAAATAAACTTCATATTGATTCCTAGAGCAAATTGTGCTCTTTTTTTGCTAACCTGCTCATCTGTTCTCATAATATTAGCATGCATGTTTTTTGCATTGTGATCTCCTATAGATAAATTATCAGATGGCAAAGTGCATTGGGACTGCTGCTCAGTACTGTGCGAGTGCTGCACTGTCAGACATCCACCTTTCCAATGAGACTTTAAACCGAGACCCAGTCTGTCCTTTCAGGTGACTGTGAATGTCCCATAGCACTATGTTCTCAGTTAGAACATTCAGTCAATTTTATGATCCACACTCCTGTTTCAAGCTCCCCAACTCTCACCAGGCCTCCTGATCTTAATTGAATCTCTCCAATGTCTTCTCCATTTCTGAAGCTACCTCCCAGAAGCTTCCCACTTTCATGCTAAAATGGAACTGGTGCTTTAGGGCTGTTTAAATAACTAAGTCAGTACTAGACCTAAGAGTCAGGATAGGACGTGCAAGAGAAGTCTGGCCTTTGGCTCAATTCTGGTTCTGAGTTTAATAGGCTTTGAACCTACTGAGTTCAAACCAAGATTAATTCTTCTTTATGGGATATGTTAGTAGGAGGAAGTGATTGAAACTCTAATTTAGGTGGTTTAAAATATATTCATTTACTTCTTGTTAAGAATTAAATATTTACTGACAATTCTGTTACTGGAACCATGAAACAGCCTGTTTCAATATTTTTATGAGCAGTATCAAAAATGTTTACAGAACACAGATGTGTTGTTGTTGGGTAATGTCATTTAATAATGCATTCAACTTATATGTGTGGTTATATTACCCTGTTTTTCATTCTGTTCCGTAGCTTACCGGCAAACTGAGAAGTCAGAGGCACCACTATGGACTTCTCTCGATGGACAGATTGAAGAAGAACCAGGTACCTTACATGCATGTTTTACGAACAAATAATGTTTCTTTTGTTGTTAAATTAATTGCCTTTAGTTTCTTCCTTGTTTAGGTTTACCAGTCCAATGTACTACTTCCCAACTGAGCAGGCACATAAAAGAGTCAGTAGGAGGTGTGCAAGGGTATAGAATCATAGAATCCTACAGTGCAGAAAGAGGCCATTCGGCCCATCGAGTCTGCACCAACCACAATCCCACCCTCTATCCACATATCCCTACATATTTACCCACTAACCCCTCTAACCTATGCATCCCGGGACACTAAGGGGCAATTTAGAATGGCCAATCAACCTAGCCCACACATCTTTGGACTGTGGGAGGAAACCGGAGCACCCAGAGGAAACCCACGCAGGCACAGGGGGAATGTGCAAACTCCACACAGACAGCGACCCGAGCCGGGATTCGAACCCAGGTCCCTGGAGCTGTGAAGCAGCAGTGCTAACCATTGTGCTACCGTGCCACCCAGTAGTAGTTTGGGTTCAGATTGTTCTCTTCACCACATAGGGAAATAGCTTCCCTCAGCCCTTTCCCTGATTGCCAAACTTCGAGTTCTGGATCTCACCATATGTCAAGTTGTAAACACAGACCTACTTGATATCACTGAGAGATGTGATGCATTAGTAAATCATTGAGGCTCAGGGTGGAGTCCTGTGCTAAAAATGAAGGGAACGAGCATAGTCCCTACCACTACAGACACCATCCCAGAGAGCCACATATATTAAACAAATGGTGCTAGCCATCCACCATTACTACAACAACGACAACTTGTATTTATACAGCATTTATAAATACTTATTTACATAGTACCTTTGGAGCTTCATAGGAGCATTACAATGCAAGATTTGATGCCAACATCAGCATGAGCAGCTAAGTAGTCTCTAGATTATTACTTGAGCCATGTTTAAATTAACATAGGGCAAATCAGGTCAGGGAGATGTATAACAAAAATAGAAAACACTGGAAAATCTCAGCAGGTCTGACAGCATCTGTGGAGAGAGAATACTCGAAACATTGGCTCTATTCTCTCTCCACAGATACTGTCAGACCTGCTGAGATTTTCCAGCATTTTCTGTTTTTGTTTCAGATTCCAGCATCTACAGTAATTTGCGTTTATCTTAGTGAGATGAATGTGTGGCTCGAAGATTGGTGTGGGAGAAGTGGGTTGTGATTCAAGGGACACCAGCACCAATAATTGGGAAAGTGGGATCTGCACCACAGGGACAGTTTACACCTGAACTGTGTTGGGACCGGTCTTGCAAGTCGCATAACTAAAGAAGTAGAGAAGCTTTTAAATTAAGTTATGAGGACAATGGATCAAATTATGAAGGTATGGAGGCAGTGGTATTGCCACTGTATTAGTAATCTAGAAACCTGGTAATGCTTCAGGGACTCAGGTTTGAATCCCACCTTGGCAGGTGGTGGAATTTGAATTCAATAAAAATACTGGAATTAAGTCTAATTGTCGATTGCACTAAAAAACCATCTGGTTCACTATTCCCCTTAAGGGAAGGAAATCTGCCATCCTTACCTGGTCTGACCTACATGTGACTCCATACCCACAGCAATGTCCTCTGAGATGGTCAAGCAAGCCGCTCAGTTGTATCAAACCGCTACAAAGTAAATAAAATGGAATGAAGCTGGATGAACCACCAGAATCGACCTAGGCATCAGCAACGATAATGCCAAACCCAGCCCTGTCTACCCTGCAAAGTCCTCTTTAAGTTTATTTATTATTGTCACAAGTAGGTTTACATGTGAAAATTCCCTAGTCGTCACACTCCAGCGCCTGTTTGGGTGGAGAATTTATCATGGCCAATGTATCTAACCAGCATGTCTTTCGGATTGTGGAGGAAACTGGAGCACCCGGAGGAAACCCACGCAGACACAGGGAGAACATGCAAACTCCACACAGTGACCCAAGCCACCCGAGTCCCTGGCGCGGTGAGACAGCACTGTGCCACCGTGCCGCCCATAAACTACCATCTGGTAGGACAATGGCCTGGAAGCAAGTTGTCTACCTGACCTTTTGAGGCAGATGCATAGTGTTGAGGAACTTACGGTAAGGGAAAAATAATAAAATATAAATTAACTTGCTGCCCCCATTCCAAGGGATGAAAGTTGGCTTAATAACGGATCTCAACAAGTTGATGTTACCATATTGACACCTGTGCACCATTGAAGAATACATCTAGTAATGTCATAAATGTCCAATCTGTGTGGCACGGCCCACATCCAGCTCCAGTAGATAGTTTAGAAGCAGTTTTGGTATGGGTACTGCTAGGAAACTGTCTTTATTTTCCAATGTAATATCTTCAGTATAAATACACCATGTATCGGTATGTGCTCCGTTGTTCCTTTTCTTTATTCTGGCAGACCTGCAGCAAAGTCACAGCCATCTTGCCATTCCAGTGGCCCTTAGTGATGTGCCGCCTCATGTAGCAGAATTACTTGATGATGAAGAAAGCTGGGACTTTAATATTTTTGAGCTTGAGACTATAACGAACAAAAGGTGGGTGCCAGTTTTGAATTGTGTTGCCCTGCATGCTAAGTACAGGAGATTCTTTGGCTTACCTACCATCACATGTTGGTAATGTACACGTACATAGGATGGATCCAATCTTTCCATTGATGATTAGGTACTAAATTGTTGCTAATTAAGAGTCCAGACAAAGTCGACTCCTGCCGCACGGGCAAATCATGCAAAATGCTGTAGACTTTATTGGAACTGGAAGACTCTTCCAGTGGCCAACAGTGAGCCACCTCCACTGTGGGAAAACCTGACGTGGGCGGGGGGGTGCGGGGGGTGGAAAATTCCAGCCAATATTTTTTCACTGATTTCTTTTGTGAAACTGCTTAGAATAAATAATCTTATTATTGAATGATTGCATGTAATTATCAATGTTTAAGTAATTATTTAATTACATTGTTTATCTTTGTGTTGAAAAAATGGTGGACTTGGCATCAACGGTATCACTATTAAGCACAGTTCTTTGTTAGTTGTTTTTACAAAAAAAGTAAAAATCAGGTTTAAAAATGTAAGATTTTCCATTGGAAAATATAGTGTCACTGATAACTCAAATGTACTCATTGTCTTGCGCATAAATTCTGCTCCCAGTGTAAACTGAAATTTCACTGCATTGCAACAGTGACGACACTTCAAAAATACCTAATTGGTTGTAAGATACTTTCAGAATTCCTGAGGATGTGAAAGCCACAATCTAAATACAGGTTTTTCTTTTAAAATTAAAGGGGATATAAAGATGAATAGACAGGTGAGTTGGAAACAAACCATTGTAACGCTGCTGTGTGTTTTGCTCCTATCATAATCAGCAGAAACACAATGCAAAAATACATGTGAATGACTATGAAGATTAAAATGACTATTGCAAGCACTCTAGGTGGAACTTTGCGCTCTGTGCACTGAGTACTGGCTGAGGAGAGAAAACCAGTGTGTAGTTCTCCAGCTGCATAGCTGATTTACCTCTCCAGATTCTCTGGCACTCAATCCACAAAAAATCTGGAGACATGGTCTTTCGCCATCACGCTGACAGCGTGGGACCTGATAGAGGCGGCAACACCGGCTTCACAGAGATTGGGGCACCATTTTTAAAAGGCATCCTGATATGCACTAAAAAATACTTTAATCGTCCCCCCCCCCTTACAGATATGCAGAAATCCTCCACCCCCACAAGCACCAGGGTAACCCCACCCCTCCCCCCAACACATAAGGGGGACCTACCCCAATGAAGTTCCCCAGAGTGCCCACCCCTGGCTATACCACCCAGGCAGTGCCAGAACACTGCCTGTGCATGTCCCTCTTTCCCCGGGGCTATTCATACCTGTGCACTCCTGGCAGGTTCCCCTTGACTGCTTCACGTTTTCAAAAAGCTATGATGTGGAGTTACCGGCGTTGGACTGGGGTAGGCATAGTAAGTAGTCTCACAACACCAGGTTAAAGTCCAACGGGTTTATTTGGTAGCACGAGCTTTCGGAGCGTTGCCCCTTCATCAGGTGAGTGAAGAGTTCAGTTCACAAACAGGGCATATATAGACACAAACTCAATTACAAGATAATGGTTGGAATGCAAGTCTTAACAGGTAATCAATTCTTTACAGATGCAGACAATGTGAGTGGAGAAAGGCGTTCACAGGTTAAAGAGGTGTGAATTGTCTCCAGCCAGGATAGTTCGTGAGATTTTGCAAGCCCAGGCAAGTCGTGGGAGTTACAGATAGTGTGACATGAAGCCAAGATCCCGGTTGATGCGGTCCTCGTGTGTGCGGAACTTGGCCATCAGTTTCCGCTCAGCGATTGAGTTGTCATGAAGGCCGCCTTGGAGAACGCTTACCCGAAGATTAGAGGCTGAATGCTTTGACTGCTGATGTTTCCCGACAGGAAGAGAACACTCCTGCCTGGTGATTGTTGAGCGGTGTCCATTCATCCGTTGTCATAGCATCAACGCTTCAACAGTCAACTACTTCAGCAGTCAAGGGCATTCAGCCTCTGATCTTCGGGTGAGCGTTCTCTAAGGCGGCCTTCACAACACACGACAACGCAGAATCGCTGAGCAGAAACTGATAGCCAAATTCCGCACACATGAGGACGGCCTCAACCGGGATCTTGGGTTCATGTCACACTATCTGTAACCGTCACGACTTGCCTGGGTTTGTAAAATCTCACTAACTGTCCTGGCTGGAGACAATTCACACCTCTTTAACCTGTGCTTAACCCTCTCTCCACTCACATTGTCTGCATATGTAAAGACTTGATTACCTGTTAAGACTTGCATTCCAACCATTGTAATTGAGTTTGTGCCTATATATGCCCTGTTTGTGAAACAAATCCTGCACTCACCTGATGAAGAAGCAGTGCTCCAAAAGCTCGTGCTACCAAATAAACTTGTTGGACTTTAACCTGGTGTTGTGAGACTACTTCCCGTTTTCAAAAAGCACTTGTAAACCTCGCCGATGTGACATAATGTCAGCAAGGGGGTAAATTCTAAATGTGGGGAACATATGGTGGGGAAACGCTTTAAATATATTAAAAGTTATTTAAATAAATCGAGATCTCGTCCGTTAGTATCTCATTTTCAGATTCTTGCGAGATTTTACACCCACATTACTGTTTGTGATGTCGACCCCTCTGTAAACTCACCATTGCAGCCACAACCATCCCAGATGCTATCTGAAATGACTATCCCAAACATCATCAAAATGGAAGTGGCCTGCTACCTTCCGCCTGCTCCTTTGACCTCTGATGCCCTTGGAGGGCCTGGATCTGGAGGCCCAGGCCATCGTTTGGGTGTCACTAGTGTTACAGTGTCACCCTGTTCTGCCTGCCACCCCTGAGATGCGCCGGTGCCAGGAAGGGAAATTCAGAAGGGCTGGAGACTGCCAGAGTATTCTTGTTGGAAGGCTCCGGGAGTGACTCCAGCACTTCCTCCTCTCTTGGTGTGCTCAAAGGCCTCTGGGCTACTCCATGGGATGTAGGGGCGCTGGAGTGAGCTCCAGAAGTTTCAACATCACCAGACACTGCCAGTCCTGGAGGCCCAATATTATCTGCACCATGGTGCTGAAGCCCTTAGCGATGACGTTGTGTGAATGGGCCAAGCTCTCTAGGCCCTCTGCCATGGTTCTCTGTGAATGGACCAACCTCTGGAGCCCCTCAGCAATGTCCCTCTGTGACTGGGCCATGCTTCCAAGGCCTTCTGTCATGCTCGTCAGAGCGTGATCCATGCCTTGGTGTTCACCAGTCATGTGACGAACATCCTGCCACCTCACATCACCATGAGCTTCACATCTGTGGTGGGTAAGTTGTTGAAAGATATTTTGAGAGACAGGATCTACAGGCACTTAGAGACACAAGGGGCTCAATTTTGCCATTGCATCGCGCCCGTTTTCGGGTGCAAAAACGTGGTAAAGTCGGGTGTGAAGCCATTAACGCAATCCACGCCCGCATCCGCGCAGATGGCCACTTTACCGACGCTGGGAATGGCCGCGATCCGATTCGCGCCCAAAATGGGCGCAACGGTGATTTAAATGCATTTGCATGCATTTCAATTGAATTAATGAACTCCCCACCCAACTTTATCAGCATTTCCCCCTTTACCACCGCGTTCGCCAATCAGGAATCACACTGAAATGAACATGCTGAATAAAAGTCTGAATCGGGCGCTCCAGCTGCTGAAGAAGTGAGTTCAGAGCTTCCAACGGCTCTCTGATTCAGATCAATGGGGAGGGAGGCAGGTCAGATCATTCTCTGGTGGCGAGGGCGGGAGGAGGGAGGCCCGATCGTTGTCTGGTTGCGGGTGGGGGAGGGAGGCGGGCCAGATAATTCTCTGGTGAGTGGGTGGGGAGGGAGGAGGAGGCGGGTCAGATGTACCTCTGCAGGAGGGGAGGGAAGTGAGGCCAGATCATTCTCTGGGGGGTGGGTGGGGGGGGGGGGGAGGGGGAGTGAGGCCAGATCATTCTCTGGGGGGGGTGAGGCCAGATCATTCTCTGGGGGGGGG